>NW_019641677.1:1452790-1486848 GCF_000599845.2 Trichogramma pretiosum
GGGGGGGGGGGGGGGGGACGTTTGGGTAACTTTTGATCGCGACACACACACACACGTGTTGGAAGGACTTTAGGACTTTTTCAGCGGAGACACCGGACGAGGTATATAGAAGGAAGAAAAAAAAACGTTTGATCTTCTCGAGACGCGGGTAATGTAACTATCTTCGACCGAGGCGATTTACTTCCGATGCCGAACGCGACGCACATAAGAAGTTGTGAAGTTTTTTTTTTTATCGAAAGAGTCCATTCGCGTTGATAGCTTCATTTTCGACGATTTTACATCGTTAAATTTTATTATTTTTTTTTTTATAAATCTCGCACGTACACCAATTAACATTATTATATTTTAACGATATTTCAAACCTAAATTTGAGAAAACCCCAGAATGAAAATAATTACACGATTCGCTAAGTGATTTCAAGCTCTCTCTCCACCGCCTACTCACATTCTCGAAATCGGTGCAAAATAATTTCACGATTCCGCGGGTAGCTTTTTTGGCACAGCGCTCAGGTGGTGCTGCCCTACCGTGTGCCTAGCTATATACTATAGCGCACCCACATAGCAATTATTTTTCTCGCGCGCGACCCCTGGCATACATTCGGCAAGAATATAAATTCTCTCGAGCGAGGTCATTTTACGCGCGCGTATATATGTACAGGCGAGGCTAGCCCAAGGCCGAAAAAAGCGGACTCGTTTTTCTAACTGCGCCCAACGTACGTACGCAGCCGTGCGTCATCCGCACGCGCGTATACGATGTATTTTCGGCCTAGCGCACACACCGTGTTCAGCTTCTGTTGTTTTTTTTTTGTTTTTAATTTTTTTTTTTTTTTTTTTTCTGGCACCGAGCACCATCTGCGAGCCTTTTTTTGTTTCGTTCCTCGGTCGGACTCGCGCAGCTGCTCCGTTCTCGGCCCTCTTTTGTTCCAGGCCGAATAATTACTCTCTCCTCTCGCAAGCTCGACGGTGTTTGCCTCGGGGCACGGTTTTAGGCGGCTTTTCATTATCTCCGGGGCAGCTTCCGCTCTTTCATCCACCTCCTGCTACCGGAGGCGCGCGGCCAGCTCCGTTCGACTCCGATTCCTTTCGATACGCGTCGACTGTTCCGGCCAAAGAGTCTCGACTGTGGTCACGACGTATAGATTTTCGTTATCGCTGCTTCTGTTACGCGCTAGGCGCTTCGTTGGTTTTTGCACGAATTCGCGCATTCTCATTGGCTCGGGAAAAGGGAAGAAAACGACGGACAAAAAATACAATCGACGGAGAAACCTATTAGAGGCGTACAGATAAGTCGTTGCTGTAATTGAATGTGGTTCAATAGGTATTTCGAAACTTTTTCATGAATCGTTATCGAAGTATTAGGATAGTGACCGAAAAATATAAAAAATTTTACGAATGCATTATCGTTAGCTGACTTATTCTTACGCATTTTGAATAACCTGAAAATCACTATTTCATTGTTTCAAAAGAATGCAGGCTAGTTTTTAACCGCTCTAAGTATTATGATACCACTTCGAGCCTCCACCACTAGATGGCGATTACCTTTATTTCATTAATTCCGCAAGTCGCAAAGTACAAATAATTGTATAAGTCAAAGTGAGGTTTAAAAAAAAAATAAGATATTCCCCATTGAGTAGGTTTTGATAGTTTGAGCATTATATTACGAGCGGGAATTTGAATTCGGCAAAAAGCAAACTTACGTGGCTCGTAGTACAGCATTCCCCGTTACACCGTATATACTTTATACTTGCCAGAGGGAGCGCGAGGCGCGCTCCTCAATTCAATTGATAATTAATGGCAATCTCCGCCGCTAGATGGCGAGTACCTGTGTAAAAAAAATTAATGCACCTAACTTGGCCCAAGTGTGCAACAAATATGGCCCATTTTTGGTGCAAACATAGAAACTGATTTCATTTTTAAATCTTCATTTTTATATCTGTAAATCTACAAGTGGTAAAGAAAAGATATTTGTATAACTCAAGGTACGGTGTGATTGATACTTAAAAGTAGGCATAAGCGTAATATTCCGTGAGTGGATACGAAATAATGTCTAGCTCGTTCGATTTAAAAAACAAACAACAACGAGTTTAACGAATGATATTTTCGTCGGCAAAAGAATACTGCCAGCCGGCTCAAGAGCGTTGACGCGCGACTGTGTCGGGAGGTGCGGATTGTCTAGAAGGTCCAGCTTCTACTCGATCAAAGTAGCTTGTTGATCGTAGACTGAACAGCCGAAAGGAAAATCAGCAGCTCGTCCCTAATACTTTTCCCTATCGAGCACAAGCCACAGTCGCGCTCCATATGCCAAGACTAAGCAATAGCCGAACACTTACGTTTATTTTAAGTATTTGTATTTTAATTCTTTTCAAATGGGGCTTGCACCGAGGCCCAATAAACTGATACTAAAATTATCGAGCTATCTAAAGCCTCGATGTTTCGTCAGCAAAGAGCTGAAAAATTCAAGTAACCTCGTTAAAGTTGAAACTCTGCCTAATTTATCGGGCGATCAATGGGAACCAATACAAACCGCCTACGAATGAGTTTTAACGTTTTTCATACACTCGGTAAAAAAAAAAGTTAGCGCGCACACTCCACGTCTGCGTGTACAACCGCTATTATTATAAACACTGGAGCTCGTTGCGCACGCGCGCAGAGTTTTATACATAAAATCGGAGAATTTCCAGAGGCGGGTTGGAACGAGCGGCGCGCGCTTTGTTTTGTATCGTATGGGGAAAATTCAAGTAGAGTTAAACAACTCTCTCTGTATGAATGCCTCGCACACATGCTCGCGTTCAGCTTAAAGCTGCGTGGCATACGAAATAGAAAACTTCTCTCTCTCTCTCTCTCTCTCTCTCTCTCTCTCTCTCTCTCTCTGTGCGAGCAAACTCGAGCTGCACTTGAGGGAGTAGCAGCGGCAGCAGCTCGAGAATTAGTTTACTGCCGCTTCATCGAGCAAAGCCAAAACGACTTTCTCCCTCTCTGTGTTCCCATGCCTGATTAATCCTTTCGCGCGTTGTACGCGCACTGCGCACTCGAGACGCCCCGATACAATGCGCACACACACACATAAACACACACGGAAGCGGTCGTCATAGAGCGTATAAAGGATATTTAACGCGCGAGCTTGCACACGCTCGCCTCAAAGCTCCCACGGCTCACTCGAGAACCAGTTGAAAGAACTCCATGCGCTATTTAGCGCGAAGCCTAGCTAGCTCGCAGCGGCTCTGTATCGCTCGGAAGGACGACTAATGGAGCTTGCGCTTCGTCTTCTTTCTTTCATTTTTTTTTCCTTAACTACGTGTATATAAAGCTAGGGAGCTATTTAGACACGTCGCTGCGGCCACCGGCACTGCATCAACGAGAGAGAGAGCTTTGCTCTCGCCTAGGATAAAAAGCCTCTGCATACCTTCGTATAAAAGCGATCGCAGCCGTTTCTCGACGAAGTACATGCGTTGGCCGAGATGTGTGTATACACGACTCTGCAAGAAAAGGGCCATGTATATAACGTATATATTTGGAGCACTACGGAGAGGCGGCGTCTCTCTCTCAACCACGCTTAGATATATAATATATATATGACGATGCTCGAGTCTCAAACGCTCTTAATGTCTTCTCGTAATTTTGATGCCCGCTCGTAAAACGGTTATAGTACTTTTGCAATATATGTATGTGTGTGTACGCCATCGACCACTGCACTTGGAATATATGTATGTGTGTCCGTGTTTGTGTGTGTACGTATAAGCGCAGTGACGAACGAGATGGCCTTATCGATTATTTGCGCGGCTGCAGCTTATTCATTAGTGCTATACGACGAGCGCCCGAGATACCGAGGATATTTCCCTACGGTAGAATCTCGCGCGAGACTATCATTGCTATACATACCTATATGTATACATCATTTCCATCCTTATTTCCTCGTGCCCTTTTTTTTTTTTTAACTATATTACGCTCGAAGAAATAGATAGAGAGTAAGAAAAGTATACACATTCTACGACGCTGGCGATGGTGGTGGTGGTGTTGGTGGAATAGCAGCTATTAATTCGAGATAAAGGCACAGGGTTAAAGGCGGATTTTACGATCGACGACTACGACGACGACGACGACACTCGCGAGACGAGCTGGTGCGATTAAGTTTTATCGCGGGGGGCGATACGACGCGCGTCGTTTCAATTTTATGGATAAATGATGGATCTCTCTCTCTCTGCCTCTGTATAAACCTTGGATAATATATACACACACAGGAGCCGAGCGAGTTGCGACGATCGTTCGCGCGCAAGTTTCTTAATTTCGCTGCCGAGTGTTTGTTTACCAATAAAAGCTCGCTCGCTCGCTCTCGGAGGCCATTAGCATATTAAATGTGGAGCTGCGTCGTTGTGTGTATATATAAAGCCAGTCTAAGCGTGCGCGCGCACGATATACACACAAACATATTTATCTTTGGATGACGGATTTTCTCCTCTGATAAATCCGTTGAAGCTCGATGTACTAATCTTTCTTGAAGGCGCGCGTCAAAAGTTTCCCCCCGCGGCGAGCTTTATTCGAGCTTTTCGTATAACGTTACACGCGATACAATGAAATTATATGCTTTCGAGTCGTAGCTCTTTCAAGCCGGAAATATTTAATTTTTCACGCAACGTACAGCTCGCGAGGTATTCGCAGTGCGATATACAAACTTTCGTGTGTATATACGCACGCGTAATAATTGCAAACAATGCGTCTTCGTTAACGCGAATGTTTACTTTGGAAAAGCGATAAATAGATCCTCATTAACCCGAGTAATCGCGTACTATGCTCGCGCGCCTGCGTGATTTCATAAATAGGCGCGCCGCCGCCGCCGCCGCCGCCGCCAGCCGCACTATATATACCCCCGCAGCGCTGATGAGGCGTCATTCACAACTCGCAGACACAACCGCACTCCCGTAAGCTATGTATAACAAACCCAAGCCAATGGCTTTTCTCTCTCTTCTTCATCGTCGTGTATATGTATATAGAGTGATAATACAAGCTGTGCTCGCAGCAGCAGCAGCAACAGCAAAGAGAGAGAGAGAGAATTGCAAAATAATAGGCCGCAAGTTGATTGCGTCGCGAAATATGACGAAGCTTCCTTGTACCCCCGTACATGGCAATATCGCTTCTATATAGTACGTTTCATCGATCCTTCCAAAGAGGAAGAGAGACTCTATAACAGTTCTCTCTCTCTCTATATATATATACCTGCAACCGTCTCTCTCACTTTGCCGCTTCACGCAGTCGTGGGGAGCTCATACTATATACGCAGGTAGAGGTAGGTAGCCTGCGACCGATAGCTCGTCACGACAATCGAGTTGCTTCGCTCTCTCTCCCTATAATATACACACTAGCCGCAGTGATGCGCTGCACGACGACGTGTCTCTCGCTCTATAACATACCTCTACACGCGTGCGTACGTATAGCTATATATGGCTCCCACGCTACATTTCATTTGTTTCCGGGGTTCTTCGTGGTACGCACCCCGCAAAATGTCACATAGGTAACGACGACGACGACGTTTCGTGATACACGTGGGTGGTGTGGAGTCTATATACCGATAGCTATATGCACCGCAGCCCGCAGGATGTTTTTGACAGAAAACTATGGCAGCTTTATGAATTTCAGAGAAATACGATTTGTGCACCCCGACGTATATATACGTGCTCGCGAGCGTGTATCGGGTATATATCTCTCTGTGTATATAAAGTCTCTGTACGTCCGATCGTAACGGCTTCTTACTACTGTCGAGTGCGAAATTTGTTTCTACCTCTTTTTGGTATCGAGGGACGCGTGTTGCTCGGCCAGCAACGACACATTATTTAGGAATCTTGTATGACTCGCGTTTCACGCACGTGTCTATCCTTACCGAGTCACGGTAAATGATATCCGTTCAATCGCGTTTGATCGTTGATCGAAATTTACAACAAGTTGAAAAGTATGTATGAAAAATTGATTACCGTAATATTTTAAGAAATCGAATTCATTAGCAATTTGAGATGGTAGGAGTCGAAGCCGCTCTTTTGCTCCCAGTATTAAAAATTTTTATCAAAATTAAGCAGTCTATACTGTACATATAAATATCGACTTTAATGCGTTATCGATGAGTCTGCTAGATAGAATAATCGATGAGAAGAGGATTATGATCATGCGATTATCAATGGAATAATTGAACCTCATTTTTTTTAACATATTCATTTATTTAAAGAAGCAACACTATATACACAAAATAGAAATTATTGCAAATCAGCTCATCGCTATCGAGAGCTTTTGCCTGTGTCCGCGGCCAAGCAGATATTATACAAATCTTTGTTAGTCAGCTTGTCGATAATAATTTCGCAGCACTCGGTCGGCAGTCGATGATGTATCAATCGCATAAAAGGATCCAGTGCCCAGTCGCGGAAAAATTTCCTCGATACCTTCTCGCACAGGCACTCGGAACAAAGAACCTCCCTATACTTGCTGGGGAGCTTGCGCATATCGTACGAGAACTTGAAGTACTCGATGTACGTGGCTTTTTTCGCCATGTCTTGGAATATCGAATCGACCAAATCGTGGCCGACCTTATTCGTCGAACGATTCCTACATCCGTAGAATCCGTACTTGACGAAAAAACCCATGAACTTCAAGGCGTCGTCTCGGTTCATCGCGTAGCCTCTCGACTCGAGCAGCTCGACGATGGCCAGCAGGCCCGTAGCCGCGATCGGTTCGGTCAGATAACGATCGGATCCACGGTCATCGGAATCGAACAATCCAGGCTTGACGTCGCCGTACCTGTCGCTGTCGCTCGGGGTCGGAAAAACGAAGCCGGCCAAGTCGGCGCCACGATCCAGTAGAGCCCTGACGGCGAGCGGCCAGCAGCGCGTCACCAGCCATTCCAGCTCGGTTCGGCCCAGCTCCGGGTCCCGAGCGTCGATTCCCGCCCACCGCTGCCTGATTCGATCGCCCTTATTCGTACCGAGAAACAGCTGCACGATGGAGCCGCGCGCGTCCGTGCTGGCGGTCATCAGCAGCGGTGTCAGTCCAGCGGCATTGGCCAGGCACGGATCGGCGCCTCTGCGCAGCAGCGACTCGATCATCTTCGCTTCTCCGATTCGCTTCTTCGATTCTCCTCCGGGAGCTGCAGCGGTGACCAGATGCAGCGGCGTGTTGCCCTCGTTGTCGCGGGCGTCGAGCAGAATCGTCCTCTTCATGCTGTCGACGACCTTGAAGAACGGCTTGAACAAGCGATGTTTCTTCTGGCTCCGGCAAATGACGTGCAGAGGAGTCAGTCCTTCCGCGTTGGCTACGTCGGGATCGGCGCCGCGTCTCAGCAGCGACTCCATCATCTCCTCATCTCCGCACAAAATAGTCAAGTGCAGCGGAGTGTTGCCCTCCTTGTCCCGTACATCGAGCTGAAGGGTCTTCTCGATCTCATCGATGAACTTAAAGAATTTCTCCAACAATTCCCTATTCTCGTCTTTCCGGCAAATGACGTGCAGAGGAGTCCGTCCTTTCGCGTCGTACGCATTCGGATCGGCGCCTCTCCTCAGCAGCTCCTCGACGGTTTCCATATTGTCGTTACGCGGGCTCCACAAGCCCAGGTCAAGCAGATGGCTCCGGTCTTCCTTCAGCACAATGTGCAACGGTGTATTGCCCTTGTAATCCTGGGCATCGAGTTGGACCGTCATCTGGAACTCGTCGGTGAGCTTGAAGAATTCCCGTAACAGCTCCACTCTCGAGAAATCGTGCAGACAGATGATGTGCAAGGGGGCGTATCCGACCTCGTTGGCCACATTTGGATCGGCGCCTCGCCTCAGCAGCTCTCGCACGGTCCGCATGTCATCTGATCTCTTCAGAGCCCAAAGCAACGGCGTGTCGCCCCATTTGTCGCGGGCATCGATCGTCACCTGCAGCTGGAGCTCGTCGCAGCTCTCGAGCAGTCTTCTCATAGCGACGTAATGACGGTCGCGCATCCGACAAATGCCCTGCAGAGGAGTCGATCCGTCCTCGCTGGTCCGATTCGGATCGGCGCCGTGTTTCAGCAGCGTTCGAATGATCGCCCTCGTGGGATACAACGAATTTTTGATCGTAAGAAAGTACAGCAGCGAATCGCCCGTTTCCGGTACGAGGCAATTGGGATCGACCTGGCCGAGCTCGAGGAATTTCTCCGCGACCTCGTCGAGGTTATATTTGCAGGCCATGTGGAAATGCGTATAGCCTGACTCGTCGGTATAATTTACGTGGAATTTGTCGTAAATACAAAATAGTTTTCTCAACACTTCAATTTTCGAAGCCCTCTGGTGGCATTCGGCTATCTTTTGCACGGCCGTTGTACGACGCAGCACCGGCTTACCGTCCTCGTCCAGGTCGGGCTCGTCCTTGTAGCCGCTGCGAGCGACGAAATCGACGATCTCGAGATTCGGCGACTCCGGCATGATGCTCGCCACGAGAAGCCAATCCATCTCTTCCTTCGTCAAAAGGTCGCGCAGATTCGGAAGTTGTTCCTTCCAATCGCGTATTATTTCTCCAAATACATGGAGAAATAGGCGTCGTTGGCTTTCCAACTTCCAATCGATAGCCTTACGATACATCTGCAATGTTTTTAATTTTGGATGCGCCTCGTGTTCGTCGACTGCGTCGCCTCCGCTTTGGGATCTTTCGTCGGATACGTCGTTGGAAGAAGACATTATATAATTTGTACACTGACTCACGACGCACAAACACTGATGATTTAAAAAATATATATATCTTTTTCTTTCACAAATAACTCGCTACAGTAGATGAGACTTTACTGCTCGCTATACAGACGTGCACTTTGATCTATGCAGAGAGTAAAAAAAACACATGGTCGAAGGCGACTCGAAAGTGAAAGGCCATAGGCAACGCCCCTGTCGCGGCTGGACTTTCACTCGTACGCACTTGCGCAGCGCATGGAGACACAGAGACTTATGATGATACGGAAATATTCGAAATCGAAGAGTACCAGAAGTGAGACTTCAGAGTCATTTTTTTTGGTTGAATTTTCTTTCTGAAATTTTAACTTTTCTCGATTTTGAATGTTTGTTTTTTTTAAAAATGTGTATTATTAAATAAGATCGTTATCGATCGAGTGTATCATCACTATCAAGAGCAAAATTAACGAGATTATTGTACGTAAGCGATCTTGCATTTACTGGAAGAGCTGAAATTAAATTTCGCCAAGTCAAAGTTTGTAAAAGAAAAATCAAATTAAAACCGACTCCCTCTCTCACGTGAAAACATATACATTATACAATTGTGAATATTCATGAGGATCTTTGGTGGGGATATGGAAGCTCGAGAGAAAGAAGAGAAGAGAGAGAGAGAAAATAGTAACAATAATGTGTGTCGGTGGCAAGCCTCGCAGTCGAGAGAGAGAGAAAGAGAGAAGCTCCATGCAAACAATGAAGACAGCTCTTCTGCCGCTGTGGAGTCGGGGCGCTAATTTGAAAAAAGGCAATTCCGCCTTTCAACGGCAACGTATAGTGCAGTATGTTTGCAGCCGCAAAAGAGTATCATCGGGCTTTTTTCCTAATTGAAAAACTCGATTCTCGACGCGCGCGTTTTCTCGGCGGGGGCAAGCGCGAGCCAAGGAAAAGATGCAAAAGTGTATATATAGAGAAGAGGCCACGAGGGACTGCTTCTGCATAGGGAAAATGCTTTGCCTCTCGGTCGACCGGGCTTCGACAGAACGAAATTACTACGCGCATTCGTGGCTTCGAATATTTAGACTCGACCGGTCGTAGAATTATATACTGTAGGCCCTCGACGCTGTGGAAAAATGTGACTTCATCAATCAATCCTCGTAATGCATGCCACACGTGGGTGTATGGTGCAACATCTACATTTACCGCATTGCGACATTAGTGGCGTTCGAGAGTCCGTGGACACAATCTACATTTTATCTCGCCTGCGCTCGACTTTTTTTTAATGTTTTCTCACGGAACCACAATGATATAAAGAAAACTACATTTATGAGAGAAAACCTTTCGATTTTAAATTTTAGGAATAGTTATTTAAAAATTTTATATCATATCAGCAAAATTGTTACAGAACGCGTGCTTCGAACAACCTTATGGATTTTCATGTATTTTACATATTTGTACTCGTACGCGATTTTTATTTTGAATTCCACGAAATAACCAAAATAATTTTAAAATTTGTAGAAAGAAAACTATTTATACCGATACATTTCACGAGCTCGACACAAATTTGAAATTGTAGCATTGGTTGTGCGTCTTGCCGCATGATGTCGCTTTGTTGGGATTTCTCCCGCAAGCGAAGAAAAAGGCCGTTGCCATATATTTGCATGAACATGGCCTCAGCTCTAAATATGAATTTATGTAGCACTTTACGCTCTGCACGATAGTACAAGGCTCTTCATTGCGTTTTCAAAGCTTCGTAAGCTCTTCAATTCTTGTTATAATATTTTTGGAAGGGCAATGTACTAAGACGAAAATTATGCCTTGACTTGGAGTCAAACCGCAGAAACACTCCGCCTGCAGTAGGTGATTGCTATACTTATTTGGCTGTACCAAGATGGTGGTTGTATCAGTCGCTATTTGTGTTTACTATCATAGTTAAGCATTTTATCCGTTGCCAAGTACCTAATGATTTCATTACTTTTTTATCTGCGTTTGCTCATGAATTTTATTTCGCGTCAGATTACTCGTGTTTACTTCGTTCTATCGGTGAAACAAGAATATTATGAATCGTGCGATGTAGTTCGCCGGGTTACCACTAGGTGTCGAACAACGAATTAATGTAGTTCTCGCAGAGAAAGTGGAGAAAAACTCACTACAAGTCAAGTAACTCCAATGTAGCACGTGCCCATAACGTTTGGATGGTCCATGAGATGTGCAAATTTTCGTATGCTCAATGATTGTATGATGCTCTTGTAAATTGTAAATATAATTATAACTATCCTCCCTTTAGCCCTCGCATCTCCGACGAGGACTTCGAACGCACGAGTACCGTAGTGGAAGCAGAGCAGCGATTCTTCTATAAATATATCAAACAAATCGCTCGAATTACCCAGCTTCGGTCTCTCACTTTTTCTTTATATTTTGCATCAATCGCGTAAATATACATACGATAATATACTTGAGTCGTAATACGCACATACGCACACAGTCGTGCTTATACACCAACGTTGACTCACGTCCTCTCGCTTGAGTAATGTACTCGTATCGCTCGTATATGATGTATGTATACCTACCAGGATACCGATAATGCGCACTGATGAGAATCGACGCGCGTTTCAAAGTGTATATACCATACTATACATCTACTATAGGCGCAGCCTAGCTTCGGCTCGCGTAAAACCTTCATTTTTCACATTTCCATAACGAATGCGTTTCTTCCTCCTTTTTTTTTCTCTCTCTCTCTATCTATACCCGCTCGCTTGTGCGTATATACAACGGTTGCGAAAGCACGTCGTGTTATACACCCATCGTATATATACAGCCGCTTGGATGAAATAGGCAGCTGCTGCGGACTAATGCGTTCCTCGCAACGGCTCACTTGTCTGTATACGTGTGTACGCGTACTACACGTACGGCGCGTCATACGGGGTCTAGGTATACGTAACTGCATTTATCTCTCGAGTTACTTGAATATTCAATAGCAACCCCCGGCCCCCCACCTACTCCGCGTGTGTATATCCCGGGAGCTCGTCGCGTCGAGCGCTGCGCGCACTTACGTCAACATTTTTGAACGTTACTTCGTTTACATTAATGCAAATTGCTGCTAGCTGTGCTCCGTTGCTCTAGAGGCAATTCCGTGTTTGTGTGTGTGTGTATATGGGATGCTGAATGCGTTGCGTGCGTTGTCTGGTATACGTCAAAACCATTCGCATATAAATATGAGATAGAGAAAGAGAGAGAGAGAGACATTTATTTTAAACGCGTTACCGAGGTACGTACACACACACGACGATGAAGTCTCCAATGAATATACATTTGCCGGGAAAAATGTAACCTCTCGCTCTCTTTCCCCCGAATTAAGGGCACGTACACGCGCGACGGTGGTGGATTTTCAAAGCTCCGAAAATTTCTCTCCGTCTCTCTCTCGCAGTCGTTTTCTAAAAACGTTTTGTATGTGTACTCCGTATAACTACGGTTGTATCAGCGAGCGTTTGACATCGTAAATTAGTCGCGGAAAACGCAGCCGCGGCTCGTTTTCTCTCTTTTGGGAAAACAACGAGCTCTCGACGCATGTATACAGATGCATAAAATATAGATAGAATAGACGAACCTACGCAGCAAAAAGCGCAGCTGTATATAAGCAGCAGCGACTCGAGAATCATTAACTTATCTTAATTGGTGTGCGCGCGCGCGCGACGTTATATAACTATTTTTCGAGGGCAACTAGAGAGCTCGAAAGCTACCGTGTATACAGTATAGCAGGACAACTATATACATCGGTGCCTTTGCCCCTTTTGTGTATACGCATAGCTTATTTGGGAGGATAGTATAGCGTTTAATTTCGGCATCCACGAAACTTTCATAAATATTCAAAGCTCTCGCGGTGCTGCTCTCCCTCTCTACTTCTCTCTCTCTCTCTCTCTCTTGGTCGTCGCAGGAATGCGCTTAAAATTCAAACGTATATATATATCTACACTAGAAGGAGCAGAAGCAGCAGTAGCAACGTGCGGCCAATTTGCGATATCTTAGCGTTTGCGCTTTTCTCCGTGCTCTGTGCTTTATAGCGTACTTGGAGGGCTTAAAGGAGGACTTAGCTGCCGCTGCCGCTGCTGCACTCCTTGTTTTGGTTATACGTTGTCTCTCTACAAAGCTATAGACGCGCGAGCTTGCAGAGGTACTCTGCGCTTATTGTCAAAAACGCGTATACAACTGCGGGAATTGGCCCTACTCGAGACGCTGACGAGTAGAGGAAGATTCGTACGAGAAACAATTCAAGAATAAATACAACGATTGTTGCTAGTGCAATCGTCAAGCTCGATTTCTAGGTCTCTCTCGACTGCACACGTATGCGTAACGAATCTTTCGTTCTCCCCCAAAAACTCATCGCCTCGCGCTGGATGTATAAACATAGCTTTTCCGCGCGCGCGCGCCAATATAGGCAAAGCGCCTCTCGCATACGCGATCGCGACGTAGTATAGAGATCCGCACTTGGAATTTTAATTCCCGCTTACGTTCGCCGTACCTCGTGCATTCGGCTAAAGATCGATATAACGTTGGCGTCGCGCGACGCATACAGATATATAATAATGAGGGTATGAGAAAAAAAGAGGAGAACGACGATCGCGCAGTGTCCGATGCCAAGACGAGATTCGCGTTGCACACGTATACGGTATAAGATTTCAGGAATTAAAACCAATGGCTTTTCGATCCTGTATAATAAGTTATGTGCGCTCGAGCTGTAAAAGCTCTTATCGGTGAATACTCATTATACCTCGGGTCGATTACATATGTACTCGTGCAAAGAAATAAAAACGAGGGGTAAAGGAAAGGACGAGGATGACATAACGCGAGTATATATAGAATGAAGGAAAAAAGCTCCGTAACTCGACTGGCGAGCTGCTTAATTTCGATCGAAGGATCATAATGAAAAATAAAGTACAAGAGAGATTTATAGCGAAAAAAAAGAAGCAATCGGTTATAGGCGAAACATCGAGTTCGATTCGAGGTTTTCGTCTTTGTTTTTCGAAACTCCAACAAAGAGAAAGAAAGAGAAAGAAGGAGCTTTAATGAAAAATAATAATGAAATAAGGAAAAAGAGTAAAGGATCGGAATTAGAAGAAGGAGAAAAAACACGCAGACGTACGGGCGCGGAAGTACGATATCCGACGTTATAGCTCGCAAGCTCGCGAGCTTTAATTGGGTCGATATCGACAAGCGACACGAAGAAGCTGCTAATGCACACGGACAGGTTGCAGGAGGCAGCACATCGCTGCGAGGGGGGGCCACGGAGTCGGCGGCGGGGGGATATCTATCGCGCGCAATTGCCGAAGCGAAGAAACTTCTTCGTTGCAGCGAGCGCAGCAATGCGTTGGATGGAGGTGGAGAAGGCGACACACACAGCTCGAAAATCGTTTAATCCCAAAGTCCTGCACAAAAGTTTTCGTGTATTGTACACGTTGGAGAAGGAGAGGCGGGAGGTATATGAGCGATTCCGTTAAATATTATCTTCATTATTTATCGAGATGAATTTATTGTGTTTATATTTTGTGAATTGCGTCGTTTCTGCTTATAACGAGAGCTTTTTCGTTAAATTATAGAAGAAATAAATAACTTCGTAAGTCGATACTTTTTTGTTTCATAAAATTCCATATAAAAAACGACGCAAAATCACGAACGCTTTCGAAGAATTTCTCGTGCCATACAAGCTGTACTTACACGCAGCTTAGCGTTTACAAACTGAAAATCGGCGTTTCTTGCTCTTTTCTCTAATTGAAAGCTCGTTATTTTTTTAACTGTAAGTGAGTTTTTTCATCTATACCTCTCAGCTGTATAAGTTTCAGCTAACTGCTTGCTCGCTCGCTCGCTCTCCGGAGTCCGGGGCGCGCAAGCAGCACAAGAGTCAAAAAGTTTATGGCCTTAAAAGTTCGATGAAAGAATTCTTGTTTTTCTTTTTTTTTTCTTCATCCTTTCTCCCATCTGAAACTCGCGGATGAAAATACTAATTGTATTTGGAGCATAATGCAATTTTTTCATCCTCCTCCTCCGCTAATGGACGACTTCTGACGCGGCCCTCTTGGATATATATCTCGGAGCGTACCATGATATATCTATATACGATTTACGACGCGCGAGCAAAATTGCATTATAATAGATTGGATTGCTCGTCGCAAAGCAGAGAGAGAGAGAGAGAAGAGCCAGCCGAGTCGTAAGTTAAATATGAATTTGATTGTCTTCCTATGGCTCGTGCCCAGCCCCGCGCACCCGAGCTTGCGAGAGCTAATGCATAAGAGACCCGACGAGGTATAATCGGTTTTTGTTTTTCCTTTGTGATTCGCTTAATATAAGAAATGTAAGGGAGAAAATGAAAAAACGATTAACTCGTGCCGTGATCGACTGGAGATATATATAAGAATTTCAGTGCTCGTACATGCGCGCCACTATCCTACCTTTCTTTGGCCTGCGCGTGTAGTATAACTGCCGAGGCCGATAATGCGCGCGCGAGCCGCCTCGCCTCGAGGCCGCACCCACGGTTATATTGACATATATGAGCAATTCTCTAAATGAAACGCATTTTTGGAGGTAGAATCGCGGCAAATTTTTTTTTCAACCTACGCAGATACGGACCCCCGGGAAATGTTTTTGGGGGTCCTAGGAACATGTAACCACGTAGGAACCATTGAAATTTCAATAGTGCCTACTTTTATAGCTACTTTTGTGATTTAGAGGACGAAAAATCATGTTTTCTCGTAATTGCGGCTAGTTACTCGATTTCCAAGTCGTTGAAAAAGTATCAAAACTCATCTGAAAAATATAACTGACTACTGTAATCGATAGGAAATTTCCTCAGCTTTCCGATGGTAGTATCAGATTTTCCGATAAGTCGCACATTCACCGAGAAAATCGCCATCAAACATGCCAAGCTAAATATCTCGAAAAACTCGGTACGGAAAAAGTAAACTTTATGGTTTATTTTCGATTTTTCCTTGTGAAAATGAAATTTATCGGAAAATCTGACTACACCATGAGAAAGCCAAAGAAATTCCCTATCGAAAGCATATCTTCATTTATTTTTTTCAGTGGAATTACGAGCTAGTTTTGATTGTAGCGAGCCGAAAACCTCGCGACCGCGCTGAATCAGCTCGGTAATAGAAAACAGCGAACAAAGTAAAAAAAATTCCCATGTATAACATTGTAATTCGACTCAAAAAATAAATGAAGATATGTTTTCGAGAGGAAATTACCTCAGCTTTCTAATGGTGCTATCAGATTTTCCGATAAACTTCATTTTCATGAGGAAAAATCGAAAATAAACCTCAAAGATCACTTTTTCCGTACCGAGTTTTTCGAGATATTTAGCTTGGCATGTTTGATGGTGATTTTCTCGGTGAATGCGCGACTTATCGGAAAATCTGATAGCACCATTAGAAAGCTGAGAAAATTTCCTATCGAACACAGTAGCCAGTTATTTTTTTTAGATGAGTTTTGATACTTTTTCAGCGACTTAGAAATTTAGTAATTAGCCGTATTTACGAGAAAACATGATTTTTCGTCCTCTAAATCACAAAAGTAGCTATAAAAGTAGGCACTATTGAAATTTCAATGGTTCCTACGTGGTTACATGTTCCTAGGACCCCCAAAAACATTTCCCGGGGGTCCGTATCTGCGTAGGTTGAAAAAAAAATTTGCCGCGATTCTACCTCCAAAAATGCGTTTTATTTAGAGAATTGCTCATATAAAGGCGCAACGCAAGCTCAATTCGAACGTGATAAAGTGAGTGACTAGCTTCCTCGCTTTTTTTTCTGCGCACCTTTCTCGATCAGATATCGTTCCTTCTTCTCTTCTCGTGCCTTCTTCTTCTTCTTCTTTTTTTCTTCCTTTCTTCGCTGCTGCTGCTAGTGCTGTCGGAAGGGAGAATGAAAAAAAAAAGTAGGAAAGAAAAAAACGACGAGAGTGAGAAAGAGAAAAAAAATAGCTAGTTTGTGGAGAAGCCCTAGCGAAAGTTCTTATTACCAGCTCTCTCTCTCTCCCTCTCTGTACTGTTACTATCCCGAGGAGGAAGACCGGTCAATATTGGATTTTTCACGATTGCACTTGAAACCGAATGAAATTTAAAGTCATTTATATCGTGATTTGTCTTTTTTGTTAGGCCAGCTGCGCGAGAGTTCGCCCGCCTGGGCCGCGTGAGCAAGCGATTTATCGAGCGCGCAGTTTGATTAATCGATTTGCGCCCGGTTCTGCACTACGGGTAACAACGGGCACACCGAGGTCTAGAGAGAAAGAGAGGCTTGTAATACCGTATCCGGTGGGTAGGGAAGGAAAAAATGAAATTCACGTTCAAATTTTCACAGGGTAAACACAAACGCGCTAGTGTATACGCGACGAGCAAAGGTAAAAAAATGAAAAAAAGCTCCTCTCCGGTCGACGAATAAAGCTCGCAAGCATGCGCTCACGCCAAGGCGCGCGTACAGCAGCGAGTATATTAAAGAAATCTCAAGATCTGAAATCAAACATACGCTCGCGTGTGCTCGAGCTTACGTTACGTAGAATCCGACTCGTTTATCCTTTCAACGTCGTCGTCGTCGTCTACGATGATATGTGTGCTCTTTATATATAACGAAATACGTGTACGCGCCCGCGTACCACTTAACTCCGCAGCAGCAGCAGCAGCAGCAGCTTTTGGTACACGTTCACTCGTGTGTAGTGTATATAATACCAACGTTTAAAGCTACAGCAGCAGCAGCAGCCGAAAAGCGCACCCAAGGATTTATATCTGTTGGCGCAAGCTCCGAACGTGTAGCAGCTATAGCGGCAGCTGACTTTATCGTGTGCGCCACCACCGGGCCCGATGGAGATAAATGCGATTTTCAAGCTTTACAATTTCTAACGCGAGTAATTCTTAGCTGCACTATACGTACCGATGGATTAGACATACAGGCGCAAAAAAAAGGAAGGAAGGATTGGAAGGAGAAGGAGAAAAGGGAGAGAAAAGAAAGTTTCAATTATCGGGCGCTGTACGCTTGGCTTTTCCCTGATGAGAGATCGTAGAGCGCCGATAATTTTTGCAGCTTTTCAATGGCTGTATCCCTTCCATTATTATTTTCTTTTTTTTGCGTTGAATTTTCTACTAAAAAAATTTCGACACAACCACGTTGATGAATCATTGAAAGCTCTCTCTCCCTCTTTTTTTCATTCTCTCTCTCTCTGCACGAATCATCGAAAATCCGATCACGCGCTTCGAAATTCAATACTCGGTACTCGAATCGCTACAAAAAAAAACATAAATAACAAAAATAATTTGCGAATCAATTTGCCGCGCGCCGATGCGCATGTGCATATATAATATGTGCACGCGCACACGCGCCGTACTATACCGACTACGCGATTCCGCACGCGGTGAAAATATATTCCAGTCTCGCGCGCGCTCAAAGTATAAAAGCCGGCGGCGTGGGTACACCGGGTAACTTGCGCGTATATATACAAGAGCGCGCGCGAGCAACGACTGTTAATTACAGCTGCGCGCGAACTTTACGCCACTGAACATAATACCTCGTGGCGAACATTAGCCTACTATACTGTGCAACTGCTAGCGAGTAGTAGTACTACTAGGCTAGAGAATTTGCACATACGCACACACACACACACATACGTACGTATATAGTCTTTTCTTTGGCTTTCGAGTTACGGGTGAACGCGCCGCGGCGGCTCACACACGAGTGTGTGTGTGTGTGCGAACCGAGAGCTGAGCAGTAATCCAAGGCTACATGATAATATCCTCGGTGCAGTAGCTACGTAGTACAGTAACCCACCTGCGTATATACCATAAGTTTGTACTTGCGATCCGTGTTATAATCTTTGGGCCGTTCCTCGGCACATATGGCCAAATCGATCGATGCGCGCGCGCGTACGGTCCAAACTTGCACCGAGTTTCGGAAAAGCTTTCTCGCGCAAGATGTTTTGCACGCAGCCTAGCCGATAAACTAATAACTTGTCAAGACGCTTATTTAATCGCGGCGCGCGTCTTGGGAAGGCTGCTGCCGCCGCGCCTACACCAGCACTCAACTTGCGTTATGTGTGTGTGTGTGTATATAAAGCGCCCCGAGAGCGTCGAGCTTGCGCGTATATGCATAATATATTATATATACAGAAGCGTCTCTGGCGCGTCATGATTAATTGACTCGGCGTTATATGGAATTGACAGTATAATAATTGTATATATGTATGTGTGCGTGTGTATATAATATATAATATACACGTCTCTCTCTCTCTGGGCTCGGTGCGCAACAAAATCAACACGATATTCTCGAGGCATCAGCGGCAGCAGCAACAGTAGAAGCAACAACCGCCACCGACACCTCGCAGCCGCTATATATGTATATATATACGTACGCTTCATTAATTAATACACGCATTAGCACATAGACTGGCAACGCCGTGGGTACAGCTCGAGACTCGACTGTACCGATGCTGCGAGGGAGATAGAGTAAGACAAGATTTTGCCGCCACCACCACTGCCACCGCCAAGAGAGAGAGACTTTATGCTAATGGAGTCTGAGAGTGAGCTTGTGAAGTTTTGTAGACGCGCCGTAATAAGAACTAGCGTAATACTCACTCGCTCAAGCTCGTTCGGTTTTCAGATTATTTATCAGAAATTTTGGAAGGATATAGTAATTTGAAAAGATGTTTTTACGAGTATTGATTTAATATTCGTTGTAGAGTCTATTAAATAAAATTTTTTTTTTTTAAGTAATAATCAATAAAAGGACTTCGCAAGACTCGGTTTAATAATTACGACGATGCGGAAGTTCTTTCGTTGTAATTCCAAGTGAAAAAATGCCTACAAAATTACATTTATTAACCGCCTCTTATTTATTTACAATTATGTGCATTTGAAAGTAAATTTTGTAAAGAAAATATTGAAATTTAATATAGAATTTATTCGCGCAGTTTAAGAAGGAAATGAATATGCTCATGCGTTCGTTTTATATAATCAAAATTAAATTTACAATAAAGTGAAATTTTTCCCAACAGTGAGTCTATCTGGTAAATATGTATTCAGGTGGAAATTTTCTCAGCTTTTGATCTAGACTATTATAAAAAATCTTAAAATTACGCTTTTTAATATATTAAAATATTAAAAATTTACTTTTAAATTTTTTTTTTAATAAATTTTTCAGAATATCTAATCACGCCATTAGAAAACTGAGGATATTTCCAATCGAAATCAAAGGTCACATTTTTTTTATAAGTATGTTTGGGAGGTTTTCAAGCGAGTTAGAAATCAAGCAGTTTCACAACTTTTTGTTGTGCACTAATCTAAAACTCATGCTCGTCAACGAGCGTACGGCTCACAGCTGGCGCCATTCTTTCCGTGTAACCCTAGAAGTTAATTCAACTCCCGTATTGATCATTGACATATCGTCGAAGGAAAAGAAACGCTGCTTCACCTCTATCAGGCCCACATGGTCTTGGCAGATCATCGACATGTAGAATGTGCCGTTGCCCCGATCGAGGATCCTCGGCCTCGGGGTCACCGCGGGCTCGTGTTCGCAGCCGAAGTTCGGGACGAGCAGCGCACCCGCGAGCGTGCCCTCCGGACCGATCCACAAAATTTGCCGATCTGTTTTCCGGCCTCGATAGAACGGAAAGCTGGCGTTTCCGAAGCCTATCGCGAGCAAGAAATAGCCATTGTCGGCCAGGTTGAGCATGCTCACGTCCGCGATCCATCCCCATCCATCGTCGATTTCCATTTCTTTTTCCAATCTGTCGTTGCCCTCGTAGTCGTACTGTACGCAGACGATCGTATATCCGGTCTCGGCTTGGCAGAAACCCACACTGTCGTGCTCCAACGAAATGTCAAACGGCCTGCCCTCCACACCATTGGTAAATGGTAACTCGAAGTATTTTTTTTCTGAAATCACGAGAAATATACTTGTAAACATTGTAGCTGATTTGAATTTTAGATTGCGGCCAAGCTCCTTACCATACTTATCGAAAAAAAACACGTTGGACTTTTCATCGCTGACCGTTTCGATCATCAAGTGCTCCGCGCGTAATCCTCGCCTCACCGGCAACAACGTCATGAGGATATTCGAATGAACGCCCAAAAGCGGAAACTCGCTCACCCTACGAAGCTCATAATTGGAATCGTAAGTCGCCTCGACAATCTTTAGATTCGTGGAATTCGCGTCCAAGACTTTCAATAGGATGCGCAAATCGCCGCTCGCGTAGGCCACGACGTCCAGCAGCCTCAGCTTTACGCCCAGCGGCAGTCCCAATATCCGATATCCCTCTTCTTTTAGCACAACGAAGCTGCTCTCGCTACGGCCGCAATGGGGAAACTCCATTTTCGTCACCCTCATCGCGGTCCCGTTGAACTTGAAGAAAGCCAGAAGATGTTGGCGCTCGGGTAACGGCACGACGAGGTTGAAATCGGCGGGACATCGACACGCCGTCGTGGTAAAGCCGTCCGTATAATGACGCAACACGTCTGGCATGTACACGAGTCGAAACCCGTCGTCGTCATATAGATCGAAACGGCCATAGACTTCGTGGACTTCAGTCGGGAGTTCAGCGACATAGTACAAACCTCTTCCGATCCAATTTCTGTAGCCTATAGAGTGGAACCAGATACTCTGGAAGTAGCGTCCGGGCTCAACCAAACGCGAATTAGTCCGTTCGGAAGAGACGTAATGCAAGAGGCAAAAATTGAGGAACAATCCGGCAGCGATCGAAAGCTTCATCTCGTTTAGCGCGAGATTTACGTATATGAGTTACTCGTCTCGCGATCGCGCACTAAATGACTTCGAGAGTGTCTCGCGTGGGCATTACATACACAACCGCGCATGAGAGCACCCAGATAGATAACACTGAGAGTTGCGGTAATACCGATAATACTAATATCTCGCAGCTCTGATGTAATGGTTTTTTTTTCTCATTTTAATTAATCCATTAGCGCCGGGACGGACGTTTTTTAAAAGTTTAATGTAATCGGTCTTGGTTCATTTAATTTAAAATAAGCCAAGAAAATGATAATTTGACTTAACGAACTATCATCTCTCCTTCTCGTCTTAAATACAGTACAGTGTAACTGGTCATGATGTATTTGACTCAAGATAATTCAAAAATTTAATAGAATCGTGTTCGTTGAAAATGATACTCTTTATAATCTTTACCGCGCATAATTCGAGCTACTTGTATATTTTGTAGCGGCATCTACGGGTGTTTGACTTTCAATAATAGAATATAGATCGTAACGTGTACTGATTATATTCACACATGCTGACCTGAGAGAAAGAAGAAAAAACGTGTTTTTTTCGCGCTCGCGGGCGTCCGGCTTCCCAAAAACCACGTACTTGAACAATATGTTTTTTTTTCAGAAATCGAAATATTGGGGAAGCAAGAATGATTAAAAAAATTTTCAAGTAGCAATATATAGGATGTGTGTACGCGTTTGCAAACGCACGTATACGATATATACGGCTCTATCCTCTTCCCTTCTCGCTTCTTCGCTTCTTCCTTCTTCTTCTTCTTCTTCTGCCTTCTTCCACCAGTAGCGCAGCCTTCTACTCCGCGAAACGACTTACTTGTCATCCCTTGCATTATTTACTTTTCGCTTCCTTCCGTATAAGCCGAGCGGGCGCGAGGTTCGCTACGACTGCCACTGCTACGTATATATAGACGTACATCCGCCCGAGCTCGCAGCAGTACGCGTAAATATATACGCGCGGCGATGATGCACGAGCTCGAGAAAGAGAGAGAGAGAGAGACGAGGACTCGGGAACAGGAAAGCTCACCCCTTGGAGAGGATGCGCTCAGCAGCTATATGAGCGCTGGCCAACTTTTGCCAACGTTCGCGCACTGGCATCGCCAATATTTTGGAGCAACGACGTCGACTACGACGACGCTGTTTTTGCCTTCTGAGAGAGAGAGAGAGGAGGGAAAAAACTGTTTTGATTTTGTTGTTCCCCGTGTACGCGCGCGCGTGAATTCACGATTGTTTTCGAAAGCTCTGAAAAATCGTTTCAAGTTTTTTGGATGAATGCCCTGACGTGTACGTGTACCGCACGTACTGCACGAGTCGTGATTCATTCGGCGTCATTATTATATATGTACGCGCGGCTGTACGAGAAACGTTGATGTAAATAAAAAAAGGGGGAGAGCTGCCGCCGCTGCAGCGAGATCAGCACCGGATGCAGAGAGACAGGGACAGCCAAAAAGGAGAATACGAAGACAAAACACGAAGCAAAAAAAAAGAGGAGGAGAAAAGAAAATCAATACGAGCGGGCGATGGCTCGAACGCGAATCTCTGCCAGTTCACGGGAAGGAACAACTACCACTGCTATATATAGACACAAGTCGAGCATACAAATGAGCATCTGTCGCGCGCTGTACAGCGGTATATAGAGCACAGTGCAAATACTGGACCTGTATAAGCGCGCAGTAGCGCGTCGAGCCGCGCGTAATAGCCCGGCATTGTCTTTTATTCATCCTCCGGCTCGCTCGCGCCTGCACCGTTTACGTGTGCACTGCCGGCATGCCATGGAGGGCCGAGTAGTGGTGCATCGCATAGAGGAGGGCACCAACGCGAGAGACACGGAAGAAAGAGCAAAAGCGACTGTGGACGAGTTGGCATCTCTCTCTTACTCTCGGCTTGGCGTTTTCCATCCTCGTACCCGCCCCGCTACTGCCGTTGCCACCGCGGCTGACCCGAATAACAATAAGCCCGCTACGCCGTACAGGTGCAGTGGAATAAGCTCGGGTTCCCGTGGTGCGAGTGCGCAACGTATAAAAACCTTAAATTTAATACAGATTTAATGTAAAATCAAACATCGAAATTAATTCGACCGATATTGAATTATGCAGATGGTACTTTTGCGTGAAAGTTTCGTTATGTGTATTTATTTTATCACCTTAACTGATCGCTGATGCAAAAATTTAGTCGTATGCATTATTTTCAATGCAAAAATCCATCAAAAACCTTAAATTCAATTCTCGAAATAAAACATTTCGATTGAATACTATTGTTTCAATACTTGTTCAGTTTTCGCGTCATTTATAAGAAGAATCGATGAAGATTCGAGGATAATTAAAGCCAGTGTCCGCCGCTAGATGGCGAGTATCTTTGTATGAGTAAATCTTCAAGTGGCGAAGTCCAAGTAATTGTATAAGTATCAGAAGCACGATTTTGCCTACAGCATTTTGAATATTATAGTTGAATGTTATAGTTTGTGCGTATCGCAGTGAGTTTTCGATCGATCTGCTCGCTCGGTGAGTCGAAGCTAGACCTCAATTCAAAGCCCATCTATCTCTCGTCATAGTCGCGCGTCACTCGCTTTTTTCGCCGTCTAGCAATGTCGCATTAACGACGAGAATTTAGTCAATAAATTTGTTATTTTTTATCAATCCATCGGCTATCACGAGTAATTTATTTATTATCCTACAACGGAACAAATGGTATAAAGTTTGCGATAAACGTTTCATGCACAAATCTATTATTTTCAATCAGACCACCTTGCTTTCAATACTTTTACACGAAATAGAAAACATTCACGCGGAGGAAAAAAAACGATCTCCACCTTTGCGTTAATTTTCATGTAAATACTTTAACCGTGTGATATATACACGGTCGCGTTGTCGCGCAACTCGAGGCGCGCGCTCGTATTAATGACAATCGCAAGCTCGCGTCGGCAATTCGATCCGCTGCGATCCCGGCGGTGCCGCTGTACAATATAAACCGGGCTAGTAGGGTACGTAACTGCGCGATCGGCCAACGTGCAGGTGCCCAACGCTCGCTACCCAAAGCGCAACACATGATTTATCGTCATTAAAGGTGAATTTATAGCCAGCGGAGGCTTCTGACGCGTCCCGCGCTAGGCCACGTGGCAGGCCTTATATAGCAGCTACCATGCTATGCGACTCGGCCGAGGCGTATACGAGCCCCAATCGCGCGCCCCGATAAATCACGCTACCGGTTCCAGCAGGGACAGGGACAGGGGGGAGGGCAGGCGGAGCGCGAGCTTTTCCCAAGGATTTACGGGTCACTGCAGCGAAAGCTCACTGTGAGCTGCAGCTCGCTCGTGCGGTGCAGTGCAGTAATGCAAGCTCCTGACACCGACGCTTCTCTCTCTTTCTCTTTCTATGCGCGAATAAAAAGACGACGACGAGGTGTAGTAGCTCGGTATAACTCGCGCGCGCGGATATAACGCGCCGATGGTGCAATTTGCTCAACCCAGGGAAAAAATTGCCGCGATGAAACTTGACTTCTTCTTTTTTTTTTGCTCTCTGCTTTTTTCAATTATACATATACCGCCTGCATTAATGCATGCTGGTGCGAGTTGGCGCGACATCGATTTTTGTCGCGCAGAGCTCATCTCACCCCCTATATAGCTCGGCAGTCGACGCGTGAGTTTCATTTGATACGTCGTCGCGAGGAAATAGAATAATCTCCTGGATTTCAGCACTCGCGTGTGCTGGCTGCACCCGTGATTCGGACCGATCTTTTTTCGCGTTTCTGACTCTCTCTCTCTCTTTTCCGGTCGCCGTATAAATGCATCATACACATGCTACTAGCTGCTGGGGGGGGCGAAATTTCGCGAATATATTTTCGTCGTCGTCATCGCCGCAGACGTTTATTTATATTTACGATATTACGAGCGAGAGAGAGAGATACGTGCAAGGCGAAAATTGGCATGCGCGCGAGCGCGAATTTCGTGTACACACGCTTCGCTGGATGCGCGGTGGCAAGTTTAATCGAGCGTGGAATCGGAAAATTTACGATATTGTCGAGTCGAAGGGCGAAAAATGAATGTATTTATACGCTCTAGGGTGCGATACCGAAACGCGCCTCGCGCTCCGTATATATCAATTAAAATTTTTCAAACTCGCGCGCATATAATCCCTCCCCAAAGAGACGATCCGAGAGACGAGACACAGACTATGCAGACTCGCTTAATATCAATAATTATCGAGTTTTCGAACCTTACCACTGCCTGCTACGGCTATATACTATTGCACCTGACAAAAATGTGCCATTTATGTAATTGGAAACTGCCACGTCCAGATGCGCGATCGCTATTATATAGGGAAAGAGCTTCCTCTGTTATAACAGGAGAGCTTTATATATAGCTAGGCGCTCCCATGGTGCGCGAGCACAGAGTATATACGATCGACGACGAAGTTTAATCTAAAATGAAATTCAAATCTCGCGTCCAATTATGATCGGGGCTTAGTTTTTGCCGCGCGCAAATGTAATTATCGTCGAGAGGGCGTCGAGCGAGGCTAATTGAATTCGTCCCACGAGCGCGAGCGCGTGGACACGCGATATAAACATTCCATCGCGCGGTACAAATATACGTATGCGTGGGCGTACATGTATGTATGTATGGATACGAATCGATGGACGATTTGAACGCTGGGCCTAATTTGCCTGTATACGGTAGTAGTAGTTGTAGTCTCGACGCGTTCGCGTGCTGCGTCGTGGCACAGGATACCTGCTGCTGCTGCTGCGCATGGCCGTGACGCGTACGAAATGAAATTGATAATTCATCATTTTCATCCAATTAAGCGTTACGAAATTGCTGCGAGTCCGCACGCAGAGAACCTCTATGATTATATTGATTGATTCGCTGCGTGACGTGCTGCGCTGCGATCGATGTTTGTTACGCGCGCGCAATTTATTGTATGCGATCGATGCACTATATTATTGTAATAATAGCTGCGTGCATATTTGGCTTTGGCCAAACAATAATAATATTGTTTGGCCAAAGTAAATTGTAACAATAATAATAATAATAATAATATTGTGATATTTTATTGCGAAGTAATATGACTCGCGATCGCGAGATTGACTTTATTTTGTATGTAAATTAGGATTGATTTGATTGGATAAAATTTTATCGAAATGAAATGAATTGATTGAGATTCTTTGCAACGACCTCAAAATCCATTCATCAACACATTGGGAAAAAACATTCTAATAATTAACGACGTATCTTGAAAATTTCACGCGAGAAATTGGTTTCCATCAAATCTAGCTCGTGGCATCGCGATATTCCACACCGAAATCAATACGAGCTCACGCAGCAAGATACAATAAAAACCGAGCTTGCAAGCTCTCTCCTTCTCGCTCGCTCGCCCATGAATCCCGTGCAATTTAGCCCGAACGAGTGCCGTATTATAATCGAACTCCCCGAAGGACAATAGACCTTGAAGTATGAAGTACCGCTGCTGCTGCCGCTGGCCGTAGTATTATTGCGGCCGCAAAGCTGCTGTATATGCTGCAAGCACGCCTGGCGCCTATAAACGCATGCATGACGGCGCGAGGCGCATACGCGTGTATGTATATTCACGAGCTCGTCATCGTCGTGTGCACATGCATCCCCCCGAAAATTACTTGGGAAATCACGCGCCTATACGCAACGATTGACCGACGATGATGACGCGATGACGGCCGCCGAGCTTAGCCATGCGCGAAATATGAAACTTTTTGGGTCGCGCGCCGCCACCTCCGCCGCGTGTAACGATCATATAATTATTATCATTATTATATTCGCGCGAGCGTCGAAAGCTGATTAATGTTTTTCCGCGCGTGAAATCAAAATTTAAGCCGCGCGCGCGCGTGTTCGACCGATCGCCAAAGCGAGCGACACTTTTCTGCCGGGCAGACACCACCTGTCAGTCTGTGTCTCATGCTTATATAGCTCATGGTCCCTAGAGAGCCGCACAAGCGTGTGTACCACGATGTATAATAATAATTTGCATTTTACTATACGGTTATATACATCATTTACGTGGTGCAACGTTGAACGTTATAAAGCGCACATGCACTACAACAGCTTCGTGTGAACTATGAAATTCGTACGATATTAACGATATATATCGCGGAACCGCGTAAAGCAGCCATTCGATCCGCGCACCGCGAATTTGCATATACGAGTTTAAATTTCGAATTATAATATAGCGTCCGGGTCGGCGTGTTCGATATTGTTTCGCGCGTAAACGACATTATAAATAGCATAAAAAGCTCCACGTGAAACATATATCGGTAATGTATATCGTCGATACGAGGTTAGTTACGAGGATGTATTATTTCACTTCGACAACTTCGTCGACAGCTACGGTGTGTGAAAAAAAAAGTTAATTCATAACGTGATTTGAATGATCAAAAAAACCGTACAGATTGATAAAAATTATAGATAGATTGATTAAAATGAAACATCATGTTTTTTTTTGTAATAAAAAGTTTATTAATTTATTTAAAACTTGATCGTTTCTTAAGCAGTCAGATGGAAAACACAGGAGTAATCCAAAATATATTAGTAATTGTTTTTTACAAAATTTCTATGTAAATTTCATACACTTATTGGGTAGTAATGCGTGAGTGATGAGCTATCTCAATGACAGTTTGACGGTTACTCATTTGTCTCGATGTTATCATCATTTTGCGTGGTACTGATAGACGTTCTATGATCCTTTGCATTGATCTCGTGCTTGGGTATTGCCCTTATGCTCACTTTTGATGTGTTTGTATAGATATTTCCTATGTTTAAATTTTTCTCCGCAGATAACGCATGCAATGTCTTCATGCGTTTTAATGTGAGTTTTAAGACGGTCTTTTTGAGTAAATGTCTTGCCGCACGTATTACATGCGTAAGTTATCTTATTATGCACTACATCCATGTGAAGTTTGAGTTTAGTCTTAGTTGAGAATTTCTTTCCGCACACTTCGCAAGTAGGTGCCATACCATTATGCACCGCATCGATATGCCTCTTGAGATCTCCTTTTCGTGTGAATGTCTTTTCACATATTTCGCATTTAGGTGCCATACCATTATGCATCGCATCGATGTGAATTTTGAGAGTATATTTGTGTGCGAATGTCTTTTCACATGTAACACACGTATGTTTGACTCCATTATGAACTGCATCGATGTGGATCTTGAGTGAAGTCTCAGTTAAGAATTTCTTTCCGCACACTTCGCAAGTAGGTGCCATACCTTTATGCATCGCATCGATGTGCATTTTGAGAGTATATTTGAGTGTGAATGTCTTTCCACATGTAACACACGTATGTTTAACACCATTATGTCCCTCGATATGCCTCTTGAGACCTTCTTTTAGAATGAATGTCTTTCCACATACACCACACGCATGTTTAACATCATTATGAACTGCATCGATGTGGATCTTGAGATATCCTTTTGATGTGAATGTCTTTTCACATATACCACACGCATGTTTAACACCATTATGTACTCCATCGATATGGATCTTGAGTGTATCCTTTGTTTGAAATTTCTTTCCGCATATTTCGCAAGTAGGTGCCATACCATTATGCATCGCATTGATGTGAATTTTGAGATAACATTTTTTTGTGAAAGTCTTTGCGCATATACTACACGCATGCTTAAAACCATTATGTACTCCATCGACGTGGACCTTGAGATTACCTTTTTGTGAGAATTTTTGACCGCATATATTACATGTATGTTTAACACCATTGTGTGCATCGATGTGAATCTTGAGTGCAGCTTCAGTTAAGAATTTCTTACCGCATACTTCACAAGTTGGTGCCATATCATTATGAATCGCATCGATGTGAATTTTGAGATATGCTTCTTGTTTGAATGTCTTTCGACATGTAACACACGTATGCTTGACGTCATTATGAATCGAATTGATGTGAATCTTGAGATTACCTTTTCGTGAAAATTTTTGACCGCATACATTACATGGATATTTCGTACGATTGCTTGCCCCATCAGTTTGGGTTTTGCATAGACTTTTTTGAGCAAATGTTTTTTTATTTGCATCGAATGCATCACTGAGTTCACCATCCAAATTCAATTCCTCTTTTACTTCGTCGACAATTTCTTCTTTAAATTTCTTTTGAGTCTGATAATCGCAACTATTTCTCATATACTGCCCTTGATCTGGATAATCGTCCTCGATCTTTTTGACTAATAATAAATTAATGCCGAGCTTCTCGTTTTTACATTCGAATTCTATTTCCAAATCGTCATTAGGTCCAGAATTTTCATCATATTCTCTAAGCCCATGAATCTGGAAATGAAATTAGTAAAACTACTTGATAAAAATATTGACTAAACAGTCCCACATCAACACTTACTAAATTTTCTCGACAAAAACTCGAGAATTCGTCGTTTTCAGCATCGCATGCATTGTCAATTATCATATAATCTTCATTTTCAATTGGGGAAACATCATTTGGTTCCTCCTTCACTCTGCAATATTCCCAATAATATAAAGTATTATGCTACTTTTTAAAATTTCATTCTCCAGAAAATAAAAATTACCTGATGTCACAGTTATATACATCACTGAAGTCCATGTTTATCACTCGGAACTTGATCAACGACTAATTGTTCTGTAATGATGTTACACATCGAGCTAGGTAACATAAGTGTAATAATATTTACAAATTGTAAAATGAAAGTTTGAGAAAATTTATGTCAACAGAGACACTCTAAACTTACTATTTATTATTGGTGAAATCATACTACTGATCTCCGGTGTAATAAACAATTGGCAATTTTCTTGAGATTTTATTTTATTACAAAGAAATTATGAATAGAAAAAAGTAATAATTTTACGTTTTACGAAGCGAGCTGTCAGCTGATGATGACCTACGACAGTATTGTGTGGGGATCGTTAGAAATTTTTGTTGATTGTGTCGGAACCACGTGCGAAATTTATATCACCGAGACGCGGGCAATCATCTTCGATGTATCGAGGACACATAGAGATCTACGAGTTAACGAAACTATAGAGAAGCGTAGCGTAAATATGCATACCTGTGTCAGACGCGTGTAGTGAAGTAAAGCGGCATAATTGTAGTAGCGACATCGAGCAATTTTTCATTTCCCATTTATCAAAATTTTTAATATGTTTAATTGATTTTGATCAATTTCTCATTTAATGAACCATCATGTCCGGACGGCATCGATATCAAACTTCGATGGTAAATGGCGTTACCTAATCAAAACTGTGAAACTATGAATTCTTTCTGTTTGCCGAGCTGAAGATTCAGTAATATTGAAAAATTATTTTCCCTTAATTTTTTTCATTTTCCCCGCATACGATCGCATTTTTCTAAATGATCAGTAGGCGCGAAGGTTCGCATGCTTCCATCCACCCTCGCTCGAGTTCAAGCTCTCCTGTTATATTGTCACGCCGTCAAATGTTGCGTTAGCCATAATGACGTATGTATATACCTGCTCTTTGGGACGTATAAAAAGCTCCACGTGAAACATATATCGGTAATGTATATCGTCGATACGAGGTTAGCATATGATCGGCGCCCAGTTTCTATTTCTCCGCATATTTTCCCTCTTTCCAACTCTTTTTTCGCGCGTATCGCATCGTATTTCGTAAATATATATGAGCGAGTTATACACACGAGTATACGGTCGAACACTAGCTCGCGCGTGCTCGGACGGGAGTTTTCATCGCTTTTCGTATCATACGGCGCTCGTTTTTGTACGCGCACACTTCTCGGCCGATATAATATATACATACACGTATATAGTGCAGCTTTAGCAGCTTTAAAAAGTTTTTTTTTGCTCCTCTTTCATCTACGATATTACGGTGCGGCTCTGGTATATAGAGATATGATATATATCTCTCTCTCTACGCTCGCGTACAGCACCGAGTGTGCAGCCCGGCAAAAGCAGCGGCACGAGCTCTCGAGCGCATGATATAGGTGAGCGCGGAGCTAGCTCCTGACCTTCCCAGTAGCACAGTGCAGCTATCCCCATTGTTTCCAATTCAATACAAACAAAGACGCGCCGCCGAGACCGCCGACTCGAGGCACGCACCGACGAGCTTCTCCTCTTGCACTTTGACTCTCTCTCTCTCTCTTATATGCTCTCTGCTCTGCTCTGCTTTATCGGGTAATTTCCTAATAGAGCGCCGCACGAGCGCACCACGACTCGTATCGTTTTTCGCTCTATCTATATATACTTTGCGATCTTTTCCGTGCTCTGCTCCTCCTCGTTCTCTCGATTATAGACGCTGTCTCTGGCGTCGCCGCCGCTGTCGTATACAATATAATCTGCTGCTGCTGCTGCTGCTTGCGCACCCGCACGGGTAAAAGTTGCTATCGGTGACTCTCATTTTATTGCATTGTTTCTCGCTCTTGGCTCGCCTCTACTACTAGTAGTAGTAGTAGTGAAACACGCGAAGAAAAGAAAGAGAAGTAGTGAGTCAAAGGAGAAAATGGAACTTTGTAAACAAGTCTGCTTTATGGTAGAAAATAAAGCTCGACGACGGTGACTGGCTTTGTGGGACCGTGTGGCAGCAGCAGCGGCTCTTTCGCGTTGTACCAAGCGAACGATTCCACTCGCGCGCATTGCCAAAGCTCGAGTTTTGGGGGGGTGGAAAATAGTAGTGAAATATACCACTCGAGAGCTATACATAGCCAAGCTCGTATCTCAATTCTCGGCGCAGGAATAGAATAAAGCAGAAGTAGCAGGGTCGAGGCTATTTTTTACTCGGCGCGCGTCTAATACGTTATATTAAGGAAAAGCGCGCGCAGCGGCGTTTTTAGCCAGCTTCTACTTCATAATAACGGCGTATAAGAGGCGAGCATTTTCGTGCTCTCTCTCTCTCTCTCGCGGGCATTAATTTTCAAAGCAATAATCATCATCATTACCATTAGCTCGCTCTGAGCTGGCGCATATATACCTCTATATACGCGCGGGATATAACAATTCGAGGCGCGCGCCCGCTCGTCCCCGACAACACATAATCGTCCCGTGATTTACATACAATGAATGAAGCGCGCGCGCGCGAGTAGAGAGAAAAGAAAAAGTGGAGGAAGAGAGGCGCAACGAAAAAAAAATGCGCGTCTCTCTCTTTTTCGCCCACTCGTGAAAAAGAGAGATAGTTTCGAACCGACGAAACCCGGTGGTGGGGTTTCTCTGCAGCGGCAGCGGCACGGGGTTATAAAGCTCTTCCATGAGCGAGCTTTTCCAACCTCCCCTGTCCTCGATGCTGCGATGCTCATTTTCGCGTGCATAAATCCGCGGTGGGGCCCGAAAATCTCTCGATGATAAAAAGCTTTCCACGCGTGTCGGTGTGTGCGTGCCATGTGCTATATAACACACACGCACATACACACGTAATATAATATAGACGTAATATTCGTCTGGAGAGGCCTCTCTCAGGGGCGTTGAAGCGATCGCAGCAGCAGCACTTCGCAGCGGAGTTCCGCATACGCCTCACGTACGTATATGCGCACTGTATGCACGCACCTAAGTACGTATACGCGTATAACCGCGCGTTGAAGCCCCTGATAATAATAATAATATAGTGGTAGAAATAGCGATGATAATAATAATAGTAATGGTGCTGGAAAATCTCGAGCTTTCTCTCTCTACGTGGAGTACGCGCACGCACGCGTGGTATACATTGATAAAAGTATATGTAGAGCCCGCGCACGCACTCGCTAATGGCTTCTTAACGAGGCCCGGCGCAGGAGAGCGACAGCTATATATACGCGTCGATTTGGCTCGCGCGCCCCGACGCCGTACTCTGAAACTGCGCGCGCGTCCGAGTGTATACGACTCTCGGAGTTGATGACGAATGGTGTGTATATATACGACGATACGCGGCACGAGGGCCGCGGGACGATCGTCAATGCTTCATTAACGCCTGTTTCTGCAAGAGGCCGAGGTGTCTCGAGCTGTATTGACTCTTTGTCCTGCACGAGTCGTTTCGATTGTAAGTGTGTGAATATATATACAGCGCAAAGGCAAACTCTCGACTCGCTTGACTCCGTACAATATATAATAGTGTATATATATGTAGCAGCCAAGTGTAACGCGCGCCTGAAAGGATGTTTTAGTTATGTACGAGTTGCCGCCGCGCGGCGCTCCTCCTGTATATATATAGAGCTCTCTCCTATGTATACGTACCTATATACACGCTATATATGAGTCATTTCACGTCAAGTCTCCTAGCGCGGCGCCCGCGCGGCATTATTAATCGAAATTGTTCAATTTGTAACTCACCAGAAAAGCACCTAAATGCACCCAGAAAAAATATGTGCCATATGATTTTGATAGGAAATTTCCTCAGCTTTCCGATGATGAGGTCAGATTTTCCAAAATTTTCCATTTTCCCCGGAAAAACTTGACATAAACTTTCAAACTCAAATTTCTCAAAAACGGCATTTTTAAGATTTTTTTAGATAGTGCCAATCGAAAGCTGAGGAAATTTCCTATCGATATGCAAGTTTTCAGAGAGTACTTTTGATAATTACTCAATGAAATACAGCGACGAACGTGTAAAAACGTGAGATTTTGCGCCGCGCGGGGTACTGCGCGCGGGAACAGCTGCCGCACGGGCCGAAATGTCACGTTTTTACACGTTCGTCGCTGTATTTCATTGA
>NW_019641677.1:1487630-1549444 GCF_000599845.2 Trichogramma pretiosum
TAGTGCAAAAAAACATGTCCAGTATGATAAATCATGTTTGAAATTAGTATCACCTTAAAGATTAAGTTTTTATCTTTCAAATGACGGGTCTAAAATCGATCTAACGTTGTTATTTCAAAAGTTATGGGTATTTGAAAATGGCCAAAAATGTGCATTTTTTCCTCTTTGAGTCTCAATATCTCGGTAAATAATCATTTTACGAAAATTTTACAAGAGACACTTTTTGCTTAAAATTGCTCAAAGAACACAAATATGTGTTTAAAATTTAGAAAAATTTAAATTTTCTTCATTTTGCAATATATTTGTTTATAACAAATTTTTGGGCAGTCTGAGCGACTTTTAACTATGATATTCGGATTCAGCGGGAAAAAATACGTAAGAATAACATGTTTTCATCCATCTTCTTCACGTGGCCGATCCGACCCCTCTTTGGCTCCAGGACTATTTCGGTGATTGGAGTGCAGCCCATAGACGACTCCCAAGCTCTCTCTCTCTCTCTCTCAATCTGTATACATATAGAGCGCCAAGCCCTCGATTTTCTCGATTGAGTATGTACTTTACAAACGCCGCGCGTGTATCGCAGCGCGCGTATATATTGCTATATTGATTCGGCGCGTTTAATTTTACTCGAAGCTCGCGCACCGAAACACGATGTGTATGTAGACGAGAGAAGAATAGCTGCGATCGGTCGAGGAATTTTTCAAATTAACCGCGCGCGCGGCTCGATGCACGCGTATTATCATAAGGTAGATGAACGAGCTTTTGGGGGAGAAAAAGAAGTAGCCGCACCCGGCGACGACGACGTTGGTGGTATACGTGCCACGCGTTGCGCGAGCTATTATATATAGTGGATATAATATCCACCTTGAGATAGCTCGACGTCACCACCGCCACTAAAGGATGCAGCGCGCTTTTTATACTATATATAATCGAGCTTTTTAATTTGTCCTCGAAGCACGCGCGCGCGCGCGAGACTCGAGAGGGCCTCCGAGCGAAGCTTCAATTTTCTCGATCGAGCGCGCGCGGAGGGCTGGGGTCCCAGCTCTTCGGAAAAGCCATTAAAATCCAGCCGAGAGCTGACGTATACGCAAGGGACTCTGTGTGTGTGTGTGTGTGTTTGATATAAAAGGCCAAAGATTGCAAGGAGGAGGAGGAGGACGTATATAAAATAGCGCTTGCGTGGCGCGTGGCGCGGCCAAACTTGGCAAAAATTTCGCTCTCTCTCTCTACCCTCTGCTCTCATAAGTTGCCGAAAACGTCTTAACGAGAATAGTTGGGCAAACTCATCTCGCGAGATTAAACCATCGTCACGCTCGCGCTTCATTAAGACTTTGGGATGAAAGTTACACACACACACACACACTTACGGGGTCGAGCTTGCAGCAAGCTCGACGCGGCAGCAACCATCCCCCGACACACATCATCTTGCGAAAGGAGCTGGCGCGGGCGGGGGGTAGTAGTAGCGAGGCCAGAGCGAGCTCGGGGCTTTTAAGCCGATTAAGAGCAAACTCGGTGCGGAGCTTCGTTCGCGCATCTCTGACACGGCCCCCGCCTGCGTAGTCCTTTTCTTGGATATATGTATTTTTCGCGTGTGTACGTAAACGCGAGCGCCGCCGCCGCGAAGTGAATACAGGGAGATAAGTCGACGTCGATGTCGAAACGCGCGCCAAGTTTTGCATTTAGCTCGTCGCGCGGTGTGCGACTTTTAATCAGTCCTTGCGGCGCGATTCTTGCTTACGTATTCTCTTTTACTTCGCCGATATCTATACGTGGATGATAGTTTTCCCGAAAATTTTCCAGCCGACGACGCGCGTCGCGCTCGTTTTAGGAATATTTATACGTCTGCTCGATCCTTCCTCTTCCTCCACCCACGAATCCATTCGATATTAGTAAAACGGCGAGGATCGAGCGACTAAAGACAAATGTCGGTGATTCACCGCGATCGAGTCCCCGCACACACACACAGACACAGACACAGCCACTGCTTCTACTGCTGCCTGCCAATAATTTAGAGCAGCGAGGCGAAATTCTCCCGGTTTGCGCACTTGTAAGCCGCGAAAACACGAGTTTCACGAACAAAGACCGTTAGAGAGAAGCAGCGGCGGCGGCAGCAGAGATGGAAAGGCGCAGTGAGGGAGATGTAGTATTACTGACCCGTTGGCTGGCTTGCTTGTGCTCCGCTGGTGTGTAATAGTGGTGGTGGAAGCTACGGAGGAAAGAGTTAGAGTGCTTCTGTCTCTACTGCTCATTTGTTCTCATTGTGTGATTTATGCGATATATAGGTATGTGCCGTTTTGCTGCTGTATAGACGGTACCGGCCGGCAGGGATATTTTTCATTTTTAAACTTATACGCCGCCGCTGCCGCCACCGCTTGGCGCTTAGCGCGCGAGCATATCTGGACGAAATTGATGATTGTAAATTACGAGGATGTATTATTTCACTTCGATAACTTCGTCGACTCTATCTCTCTCACGCAGATATATATGAATTTATGTACGGGACAGCTAAGGTGTGTGAAAAAAAAAGTTGAAACAAAAATGGCGATTATAAAGAATTAATTTGACATTTTATGTACGATACACCTTCTGCCAAAATCCTCATTACGTGATTTGAATGATCAAAAAAACCGTACAGATTGATAAAAATTATGGATATAGATTGATTCAAATAAAATATCATGTTTTTTTTGTAATAAAAAGTTTATTAATTTATTGAAATTTGATCTTTTCTTAAGCAGTCAGATGGAAAACACAGGAGTAATCCAAAATATAATAGTAATTGTTTTTTACAAAATTTCAATGTCTCTTTAATACATTTATTGGATGGTAATGCGTGAGTGATGCACTATTTCGATGACAGTTTTACGGCCACTCATTTGTCTCGATGTTTTTATCATTTTACGCGGTATTGATAAACGTTCTAAGATCTTTTGCATTGGTCTCGTGATTGGGTATTGACATTATGCATACATTTGACGTGCATATGTAGATATCTCCTCTCTGCAAATTTTTTCCGCATTAAACACATGTGTGATCAATGTCTTCGTGCTGTGTTCTAATGTGAATTATCAGACGTTCCTTTTGTGAAAATGTCTTGCCGCACGTATAACAAACGTAAGTGATCTTATTATGCATTGACTCCATGTGCTTTTTGAGACTACTCTTACATGCAAATGTATTACCACATATTTAGCATGTAGGTGTCACACCATTATGCATCGCATCGCGTGGATTTTAAGACTACCTTTTTGGGTGAATGACTTTCCACATGTAATGCACACATGTTTAACACCATTGTGTACACCATCGATGTGGATCTTGAGTTTATCCTTCGTTTGAAATTTCTTTCCGCATATTTCGCAAGTAAGTGACATACCATTATGAATCGCATTGAAGTGAATTTTGAGAGTACATTTATGTGTGAATGTTTTTCCACATATACTACACTCATGTTTAATACCATTATGAATTGCATCGATGTGAATTTTGAGATCTCCTTTTTGGGTGAATGTTTGACCGCATATATTACACGCATGTTTAACACCATTATGAACTGCATCGATGTGGACCTTAAGATTACCTTTTTGTGTAAATTTTTGACCGCATATATTACAAGGATGTTTAACACCATTATGCCCATCGATGTGAATCTTAAGTTTATCCTTTCTTTGAAATTTCTTTCCGCACATTTCGCATGTTAGTGCCATACCATTATGAATCGCATCGATGTGAATTTTGAGAGTACCTTTGCGTTTGAATGTCTTTCCACATGTAACACATGTATGCTTGACGTCATTATGAACAGCAGCGATGTGGACCTTGAGAGTACCTTTTTGTGAAAATTTTTTACCGCATACATTACATGGATATTTGGTACGATTGCGTGCGTTATCAGTTTGGGATTCGCATAGACTTTTTTGAGCAAATGTTTTTTTGTTTGGATCAAATGCATCACTGAAATCACCATCCAAATTCAATTCCTCTTTTACTTCGTCGACAATTTCTTCTTTAATTTTCTTTTGAGTCTGATAATCGCAACTATTTTTCATATGCCGCAAATGATCTGGATAATCGTCCTCGATCTTTTTGACTAATAATAAATTAATGCCGAGCTTCTCGTTTTTACATTCGAATTCTATTTCCAAATCCTCATTAGGTACAGAATCTTCATCATATTCTTGAAGCCCATGAATCTGGAAACGAGATTAGTAAATATACTTGATAAAAATATTGACTAAACAGTCCCACATCAACGCTTACTAAATTATCTCGAAAAAAAATCGAGAATTCGTCGGTTTTAGCATCGTGTGCATTGTCACTTATCTTATAACCTTCGTTTTCAATTGGGAAAACATCATTTGGCTCCTCCTTCACGCTGCAATATTCACATTAAAATTAATTATAATACTAAAACTTTTTTGAAATATCATTCTCACAAAACAAAAATTACCTGACATCGTGTGCATTGCCAATTATCTCATAATCATCATTTTCAATTGGGGAAACATCATTTGGTTCCTTCTTCACTCTGCAATATTCCCAATAATATAATGCATTATACCATTTCTTTTAAATTTCATTCTCACGAAAAAAAAATTACCTGACATCAGAGTTATATACACCACTGAATTCCATGTTTATCACTCGGAAATTAATCAACGACTAATTGTTCTGTAATGATGTTACACATCGAGCTAGGTAACATAAGTGTAATAATATTTACAAATTGTAAAATGAAAGTTTGAGAAAATTTATGTCAACAGAGACACTCTAAACTTACTATTTATTATTGGCGAAATCATACTACTGATCTCCGGCGTAATAAACAATTGGCAATTTTCTTGGAATTTTATTTTATTACAAAGAAATTATGAATAGAAAAAAGTAATTATTTTACATGTTAGAAGCGAGCTGTCAGCTGATGATGACCTACGACAGTATTGTGTGGGGATCGTTAGAAATTTTTGTTGATTGTGTCGGAACCACGTGCGAAATTTATATCGCCGAGACACGGGCAATCATCTTCGATGTACCGAGGACACATTCAGATCCACGAGTTGACGAAACTATAGCGAAGCGTAGCGTAAATATGTATACCTGTGCCAGGCGCGTGTAGTGAAGTAAAGCGGCATAATTGTAGTAGCGACATCAAGCAATTTTTCAATCCCCATTTATCAACGTTTTTAACATGTTTAATTGATTTTGATCAATTTCTCATTTAATGAACCATCATGTCCGGACGGCATCGAAATCAAACTTCGATAACGTAAATCGCGTTACCCAATCAAAACTGTGAAACTATGAATTCTTTCTGTTTTCCGAGCTGAAGATTCAGTAACATTGAAAAATCATTTTCCCTTAGTTTTTTCATTTTCCCCGCATACGATCGCATTTTTCTAAATGATCAGTAGGCGTGAAGGTTCACGTGCTTTCATCCACCCTCGCTCGAGTTCGAGCTTCACTGTTATATTGTCACGCCGCGTCAAATATTGCATTAGCCATAATAACGTATGTATACCTGCTCTTTGGGACATATAATACATATAGATCATCGCTGCCGATCTTTTAATAATAATCACTATCACACCGTTACATATTATAAAAACTCAGCGTTCGCGAGGGTGGCTGGACGAAGCTTTTTGCTTTTTAGGCCAAAGTTAAGTATATAACATACATGAATTTATACGGGACTGCTAAGGTGTGTGTCTTTGTGTGTGATTGAGTGCTCAGCGTTTTTCTTCATTTGTTATTGAAAAAAAGCTGGCGATTATACAGAATTAATTAGAAATTTTATGCAAAATACACCTTCTGCAAAAATCCTCATTTCATGATTTGTAGGCTCAAAAAAACCATACAGATTGATAAAAATTATAGAAAGATTGATTGAAATGAAACATCATGTTTTTCTTTGGTCATAAAAAGTTTATTAATTTATTTAAAACTCGATCGTTTAGTAAGCAGTGAGATGGAAAATATAGGAGTAATCCAAAATATAATAGTAATTGTTTTTTACAAAATTTCAATGTACATTTTATACATTTATTGGGTGGTAATGCGTGAGTGATGCGCTATTTCGATGACAGTTTTACGGCCACACATTTGTCTTAATGTTTTATCATCTTGTGTGGTATTGATAGACATTTTAAGATCTTTTGCATTGATCTCGTGCTTGGGTATTGCCCTTATGCTGATTTTTGATGTGTCTGTATAGATATTTTCTATGTTTAAATTTTTCTCCGCAGATAACGCATGCAATGTCTTCATGCTGCGTTTTAATGTGAGTTATAAGACGATTTTTTTGAGAAAATGTCATGCCGCACATATTACATACGTAAGTAATCTCACTATGCATCGTATTCATGTGGTTTTTAAGACTACCATTAAGTGTGAATGTCTTATTCATAATTTCCACACACTTCGCAACTAGGTGTCATACAATTATGAATCGCATCGATGTGTTTCTTGAGATCTCCTTTTTGTGTGTATGTAATTTGCATATACGAGTTTAAATTTCGAATTATAATATAGCGTCCGCGACGACGTGTTCGATATTGTTTCGCGCGTAAACGACATTATAATAGCATAAAAAGCTCCACGTGAAACGTATATCGGTAATGTATATCGTCGATACGAGGTTGGTTACGAGGATGTATTATTTCACTTCGACAACTTCGTCGACAGCTAAGGTGTGTGAAAAAAAAAGTTGAAACAAAAATGGCGATTATAAAGAATTAATTTGACATTTTATGTAAGATATACCTTCTGCTAAAATCTTCATAACGTGATTTGAATGATCAAAAAAACCGTACAGATTGTTAAAAATTATAGATAGATTTATTAAAATGAAACATCATGTTTTTTTTGTAATAAAAAGTTTATTAATTTATTTAAAACTTGATCGTTTCTTAAGCAGTCAGATGGAAAACACAGGAGTGATCTGAAATATAATAGTAATTGTTTTTTACAATATTTCAATATACATTTAATACATTTATTGGGTGGTTATGCGTGAGTGATGCACTATTTCGATGACAGTTTTACGGCCACTCATTTGTCTCGATGTTTTTATCATTTTACGCGGTATTGATAAACGTTCTAAGATCTTTTGCATTGGTCTCGTGATTGGGTATTGACATTATGCATACATTTGACGTGCATATGTAGATATCTCCTCTCTGCAAATTTTTTCCGCATTAAACACATGTGTGATCAATGTCTTCGTGCTGTGTTCTAATGTGAATTATCAGACGTTCTTTTTGTGAAAATGTCTTGCCGCACGTATAACAAACGTAAGTGATCTTATTATGCATTGACTCCGTGTGCTTTTTGAGACTATTCTTACATGCAAATGTATTACCACATATTTAGCATGTAGGTGTCACACCATTATGCATCGCATCGCGTGGATTTTGAGATTTCTTTTTTGTGAGAATGTCTTTCCACACATACCACACGCATTTTCAACACCATTATGTCCATCAATATGCCTCTTGAGATCTCCTTTTCGTGTGAAAGTCTTTTCACATATTTCGCATTTAGGTGCCATACCATTATGCATCGCATCGATGTGCATTTTGAGATTTCCTTTTTGTGTGAATGTCTTTTCACATATATCACACGCATGTTTAACACCATTATGTACTCCATCGATGTGGATCTTGAGTTTAGTCTTAGTTAGGAATTTCTTTCCGCACACTTTGCATGTTGGTGCCATACCATTATGAATCGCATCGTTGTGGATTTTGAGATAACATTTTTGTGTGAATGTCTTTCCACATATACCACATTCATGTTTAACACCATTATGTACTGCATCGATGTGAAGCTTCAGTGAAGTCTCAGTTGCGAATTTCTTTTCACATATTTCACAAGTAAATGTCATACCATTATGCATAGCATTGATGTGAATTTTGAGAGCACCTTTTTGTGTGAATGTTTTTCCACATATACTACACGCATGTTTAACACCATTATGAACTGCATCGACGTGGACCTTGAGTTTAGTCTTTGTTTGAAATTTCTTCCCGCATACTTCGCATGTTTGTGCCATACCATTATGAATCGCATCGATGTGAATTTTGAGAGTAACTTTGTGTTTGAATGTCTTTCCACATGTAACACATGTATGCTTAACGTCATTATGAACTGCATCGATGTGCATTTCAAGATAACTTTTTATTGTAAATTTTTCACCACATTTATTACATTGATGTTTCGCAGGATTGTGTGCCTTATCAGTGCGGGTTTCGCATATTTTTTTTTTAGCAAATATTTTTGCAGTTACATCGAATGCATCACTGAGTTCACCATCTAAATTCAATTCCTCTTTTACTTCGTCGACAATTTCTTCTTTAATTTTCTTTTGAGTCTGATAATCGCAACTATTTTTCATATGTTGCAACTGATCTGGATAATCGTCCTCGATCTTTTTGACCACTAATAAGTTAATGCTTGACTTTTCGTCCTTACATTCGAATTCTATTTCGATATCTTTAGGCCCGTGAGTCTAAAAATATATAATTTATATTTACGATTAGGGAAAATTGTTGTTGAAAATGTCAGCTGTAAGCAGTCCTATTTGAACACTTACAAAATTTTCTAGACATCGTGAGGATTCATCAGTGTTAGCATCGTGTGCATTGCCAATTATCTCATAATCATCATTTTCAATTGGGAAAACATCATTTGGTTCCTCCTTTACCCTGCAATATTCATATTGAAATTAAGTATAATACTACAATTTTTTTAAAATATTATTCTCACAAAATAAAATTTACCTGACATCAGAGTTATATACACCGCTGAAGTCCATGTTTATCACTCGCAAATTGATCAGCGACTAATTTTTCTGTAATGATATTACACATCAAACTAGGTAACTTGATCGTCATAATATTTACAAATTGTAAAATGAAAGTTTGAGAAAATTTATGTCAACAGAGACACTCTAAACTTACTATTTAATTGGAGAAATTATACAATTGATCTCCAGCGTAATAAACAATTAGCAATTTTCTTTGAATTTTATTACAAAGAAATTATAACTAGAAAATAGTACACGTTGAAAAATAATTTCCCCTTAGTTTTTTCATTTTCTGCACATACTATCGCATCTTTTTAAATGATCAGTAGGCGGGAAGGTGCGCGTGCTTCAATCCACCTTCACTCGAGTTCGAGCTCTCCTGTCATATTGTCACGTTGAATGTTGCGTTAGCCATAATTGCTTTTTAGGCCAGAGTAAAGTATGAACATGATTTTTGTATGAATTCGAGTTTGGATCCCACTAGAAGTCGTTCTCAAGGAAAAAAAAACTTGAAAATTGAACATAAACAATGCCAGGAATGGTAACTTTTAAGTTTTCACACGAATATTGTGGAGATGACACAAATATTAAAATGTTACGATATTTACACATGTACGTCATGAATCAAAGTTTTAACTTCTTCCGAATTTTTCTCGTGTTCACAGGCGTCACTAAGGACGTGGAAGCGGCCCTGCTCGAGGGCTCACCCACCATGTCATTCGTGTCCTCGGACTTCACCGACCGGACGTACGTCGCGCTGGTCGACGATGCCACCGCTACGCCGACGGGCTCCCCGACGACGACGACAACGACGACGGCGATGATCGAGCCGGTCCACTGCGGCAGTCCCGGGTTGGGTGCGGGAAAGTGTCTCACGGACACGGAGTCGGAGGACGACAACCTGATCGTTGAGGAGCTCACGCCGGTCGTCATTATCAGCCGACAGTCGGCGCCGAGGCCCAAGTTCCGCATCAGGCCGCCTTATCTCATGATTTGTATAAGCATCGTCGAAGTAAGTTTTCGCCCCTGGAAACTTTTTTACAATCCCTTTTTACTTCTACCTCGCTCTTTTTCTTTTTTTGTTGGTATACAAACGATATAACTCTGGGCAAAATATTAAACGTATAATCTAGTGCTCTTTGGGGAACTAAGTTCAATAAAGTTGTCCCCACCCCCGCAAGAAAAGCTGGAAAGGGATGAGGAAGAAAAAAAAGGGTTTACGCGCGCACGACGGGGAGTAGCTATAGAAAAAAAGCGTGCAACACCTTTTCGCATCAACGAGAATAAGAGAGAGAAAGAGAGAGAAAAGCTCGTTGCGAGAAACGCTACGAAACAATTACCTCTCCGAGTTCTTTTGGTTATATACGGCGCACGAATGGCCGGAGGAGGGTAAAGGCATGAGAGAGTCGAGAGCAAAACTTTTCCAATAATCAAAACCACGCCAGGAATATTAAAATCTTGAAATCGCCCCCCGAGATCCGTGTATAACACAAAAACCTCGCTCACAGGGTAGTATTATAGAAAAAGTGCATGCGTGTGTGTGAGGCTGTATGCGCGAACAGACGCGCACTCGCGCATATATACACGTGTTCTCAGAACGCAAGCTCCGGAGCTTGCAATCCTCCTCTCACGCAAAAATAAGCTTACACGCGGACTCGTAGATGCGCGCGTATAACGCGTACGTATAAAAGTTATTCAGTCGGCAATTGGGCCCCGGCAAAACTTTCAAAGTTTCTTCCTTCCTTTTCTCTCTCTCTCTCTCTATCTCTCGGCTCTATCTCTCTCGCTTTTATCTAAATCGTAAGGAAAAACTACGAGAATTATTTTGCCGGGTTATTCGCCACTACGTAGGAGCTCGACGCTACGATAGTAACGGTAGTGTGTGGCTATATATGTGCCCGCAAGCAAACGTGGCATGCCAAGCTCTACAGTAGCAGCAGCAGCAGCATGGGACACGGTCGATAATCATTCGGCCGCTGCAAGCGCGCAAGCTCCGCGCGACTTCCTTTCCGTCTGCGAAGTATACACACACACATACATACACACATATTATATATACACCATTTCCTGCAGCTGCTGGATATAAGCTCCCTTATGTATACGCAGTCGTTGCAATGACACAGACACACACACAAGTTCAAAACCACAGACAGCGAATGCATTCCTAATTTGCCGAGGAAGTAATCCGAACGTAGATGCATACACATGTACGTAGGTTCGCGTATAAGACTGTGCTCTGCCGCTCCGGTGTATATTGCTGGCAGCTCCCATACACACACACACACACACACACGTACATACACGCATACAGGCACAAATTCATAAAGTTGACTCCGTTCAGCCGGAAGGGACGGGGCCGCGTCGTTTTACAACCAAGAGCGCAGCCCGCGTGCAAGATTTACAGCGATTCTTGGGAGGGCCGCTGCAAGCTCGCCGCGTTGACGTTCTCCCTCTCTCTCTCTCTTGCCTTTACTGTCCTCTACGTACACATATATGTATGCTTTGCACTAACGGTGCATGTGTATGTACGTACCCGCACGACGGTGATATATATATATACGCATCGGTCGTGATGATTTATCACTTTTCCTGACGCACACAGTGCGGGGCTGGAGCCAACTTTTCTCTCTTTCTCTCTCTCTCTTTCTTTCCTGCGATTTTTCTTCTTTTCGTTTTTCATATGTTTAATTTATGAGGCATCATCAAGTTCGATGTTAAAATTCAAGCGCGTGTGCGCCGCGGCCCCGCGGTTTCCTGTAATACGACTGTCTACGCGCGCAGCCAGTAGCGGTGGCAACGGCGCTGCAGCTGCGGGGGTACTACGATTTATTTCGCGAGCGAAAATTTGAAATTCATAGCAGCTAATCGAAAAGTTTCGATTGTCTTTGTCGAGGAGGAAGGGTTGCTACAGTCGAAGCTTAAAAAAGGGTGCGAGGATCATTAACTTTCGCAGTGCAGGATGAGCTTGCGGAAGATTCGACGAAACTTGCAACGCGCCAAAAAAAAAGAAAAACGAAGCAAATTTCATCCCGAGGCTAGCTAGCTAGGTAGCTAGCAGTTCCTCGTCGAAAGCCAGAACTGAATACGAAAGCTCGTCGTCGTCGTCGTCGTAGTCGGCCAATTGCGGCGCGTTTATAAAAGCAGACGCGCGCCCGAACTCGACGTAGTTCAACGTAACAGCAGCAGCAGCAACGAGAGAGAGGAAAGGGCTTAACTCGCTCGACTAAGGAGGTTAAAGGATTTGTTGTTTAAACGAGGCACGAGCTGATGCTGCTGCCACTGCCGCTTCTGCTTCTGCTTCTGCTTCTGTTGAGGAGGCAAAACACGAAGAAAAAAAAAACATCATATAAAGGGAAAATGCATTCCATTGAGGGGAGCTTTCTCTTACTCGGCATTACGCGCGCATTTCCGAGTCTGAATTTTCGGTGTTTGCGCGCGCGTTTACTACTGCTACTACTACTACAGTGGCACGCAGAGAGAGAGAGAGTAATAACGAAAATAACGACGATGAACACGGCCGCAAACTCACGCAGCGCAATGAGGTTGTAACCGCTTAGTGCCGAGGCTTACACAAGGGCTGCTCGCTGCGGTTTTCACCCACTGTACTCGCACCCCCGCCTCTTCCTCTTCCTCCTTCCCTCCCCCCTGTGTCCCGAATATCACTGGAGTGCAGCTTGTAGCTTGCAGCTAGCTGACGCGCTCCATTGTATATTTATTTACATCTGTGTGTGTGTGTGTTTACATCGTGAAAACGTTGGCTTGGCTTCGCTTTTTCGGCCTCGTGCACCGTGTACATATAGCGAGCTTGCGGTCGGAGCACGGCGTTATATACGTATGCATTATGGGCGTTATATTATGGTGTCGACGAGCGCAGCGCAGCACCTCGTTGCATCGCTGCACGTATAACCCGCGGCTGAGCTGACCGCAGTGGCAATTTTTTATGGACGCGTCGTCGGGCGTGTTATGTTCATATCGTGTAATTCTCGCACGCATTTCTGCCTCCATCTCTGCGTGGGTTGTTTTTTTTTATTATCGTTTATTATCGTTGTTACAGTTATTTACGAAAAGTTGCAATCAAGCGTCGAAACAAATGAAAGTCGCGCGCACAGCTGATTCTTACCGCGGCAATCAACTTTCCAATTAAAAACTTTGCGCCGAGTTGAAAAAACGCGCGCATGCGCGCGCGCGCGTACGGATATATGTGTAAGCTAAAGGGCGCGCGTGGCAGGGATGGTCGAATAATAAAAAAAAAAAAATGTATACAAAACAACCGGCGCAGCAGAGTCGGAAAAGAAACGCGAGTAAAAAATGCAGAAACGCGCGTGCGGAGAATGGTCGTCGGTCGTCGCGAGGAGCGTGGCGCGCGTCGTCACGCTCGTACTATCTACCATATACCTCTACGGTGCGGCGCTCGCGCAAGCTCTACGTGCCAGCACTTCAAAATTAAAACATACACACACACACACGCACACAAGTGGGGGGTAGGAGAGGGCGCAATGAGTTGCGCGTTGCATACAAAAGCTCATAGTAGATACATGTATACGTCGCGCGGCGGACGAGAAAGTGCAGGCAAAAAAGAAATAGACGCGGGAACGAAATGGCATTCATCGAATCCGTATAGTGGTGGTGCGTTGTACGTGAGAATCGCGCGCGAACCTGCGCAGCCGACAGCGCAAATCCAACGTAAACCTCGATATATAAACGCGCATAATAGCATATGAGCTGGTGGCTGGCTGTGAGCGTTAATAAATTGATGACGCGCGCAAGCGTCTTTCTCCCGCGTATACATTCGAGCTTGCGAGTACGATGCGTATGCGTACGATAATAATTATTATTAACAAGCCCCCTGCGCGAACCCCCGGCCAGGGTCACGCTGTTGCGTATACACTCTTCAATCTTCGTTATGCTGCAGCTGGCGAGCTTGCATTGGACGCGACGGCCACTAGGATGATGATGATGATAATGATTATGATGATGATGATGATGATGATGATGATGATGGAACTTTCACGGCGGGTGGAGCGAGGCACTTGTGATGTACAGCCAGGGCCATATATATCGTCGCCGAGGACATTATGGCTCTTTATGCACGTATACGCCTACGCACACATAGAGAAGCCAAAGTTATATTTCAGTCACTCACTCACTCACTCTCTCTCTCGAGTGAGTTGAACGTACTCGGGGATGCGCCTAAAATTGCCTCGACATTGCTAGCCTAAATATGCATCATACCTCAACGCTCGCATTACCTCGTCGCGGCGCTTCGTGAATTGGCCAAGAAAGCTCGCAGCAGCTCGCAGCGACGACGGCTCTGCCACGGGAATGAAATTACCGTGACAAGAGCGTAGCAGTGGTGGTATATAGCTAGCAGCCGTGCCGGAGAATCTAATTCTCTCGCTCGAGCTTGCGACGCGCCTGCGTTTATGTGTATATTTATTATATTTTTTTTTTTTTTAAATCCTCGGTGTACTTACGGTTGTTCCGCGCGTGCTTGCGTCGCGCGGCGAAAGCACGTCGTAAAAATATTTGATTCGTTTAATTTTTGCGTTCTCACCGGGAGGTAGAAATCCATTATCTACTTAACGCGCTCGCGCTCGAGGAATTATATACTTGTGTCATGAATAAGTACACGCTCGACCGCAGTGTCCAAGCACGGGAGCTTTATAATGCTATACGCGTTTCGAAAAAATATACATGCTCAAACAATAACGTATCTGTCTTTACGATAACACACCTATACACGCGCACAATTGTAGAAACCGAAAACAGCCGTATACACGAGATAATACTATTTGTGTGTAGTACGCGCGATTGGCTCTCGACTTTCTTTTTCTCTTTCTCTCTTTTCGAGAGCTGCTGCTGCTGCTGCTGCTGCTTCGAGTACACATCTTTTTCCTCTCTCACAATATCGAGAGGCAATATAACGAAAGTTGGTCAGTTTGGTGCGGATATAAAGAGCACGTGGCTCGCTCGCGAGCAGCGCGCCCCTTTTATCAAACAAAAAGCGAGCTTTTTTCTCTCCCTCTCTCTCCATCTCTCTATCTTTCTGTGCTTTCGCTTTTTTTTTTTATTTGTCGCAAAGTGGTCGTCGTCGTCGTCGTCGTGCGCGCACAGGCTGCAGCGCCACACGAGTGCAGTACACCGCGCAAAAAACTATGAAGGTAGAGTAGCAGTAGAAAAAACGAACGACTAAAAGAGAGAGAGAGACGTAGCATCCCACTCCCCCCGTCGTACACTGCAGCAGCTCGCGCTCTATATACACGCGCTAGGCGAGCTTACGTCCCACCGAAGAAATAAAGCAGTAGAGCAAGAAAAAGAAAGCCATGGCGCGCAAGAGCAAGAGCAAGAGCAAGAGTGAGAGAGAGTGAAATAAAGAATGTTTCCCTTCTTCTTCTTACTATACTTCTGTACTATTTCTTCTTTTCGTTTTTCTTTTTCTCTTCCTTCCCTTCTTTTACTAAAAAAAAAAAAAAAAAACTCACGCGATTTCTTTTCTCTCTCCTTCTGCTTGCAGATAGCGGTTCACTGCCTGGGCGACGAGGCGACGTTACGAGAATGGCTGGTCTATGACCCGCGGCAGCGGCTCCAGGGCTGGAGGTTTATATCCTACATGCTTTTGCACTCAGACGCTCTTCACTTAGCTCTGAACGTGGTCATTCAACTGTTACTGGCCACTCCGCTCGAGGTAAGGCCAATTAAAGCCAATTCAATAAGGTCAACAACGAGCGTAGTATATAGTACTACGGGACTGCCGTCGCGTTCGCGCGAAAAGCACACGTCCACCCACACACATACCCGCGCGCGCGCGTGGCTCGTCGTCGCTCCATTTCCTTCGAAAAATTTTCACCGCAGCTTTATACACTACTACGCGCGAAACGTTGTAAAAGCTCTCGTTCTCTATCTTTCCACTCGCGACGTTGGCGTTTTTCTTTAACGCTGATACAGCTCGTTTTTGTTTACTCGGTAAAAGCTCTCCCCCCCCAAAAAAAGCTCTCCGTGTGTATCTTCGTACGTGGTTTGCGCGCGCGCGCGTGACTGTAAATTTTCATAAACACGACTAGTGCACAAAAATGCGCGCGCCTCGCGTATTAGAGAAATGCGTGGCGCGCGATAAATAAGCGACTTTTACGCTAATATATAGCGTACGAGTGATTTACGAGTAAGAGAGAGAGAGAGCTTGCAAACACAGGCAAACGCGCGGTGATAATTCAGATAGAATTAATACAAAGCTCGTTAAACTTCATAATGGTCTTAAAGCTGCTTGGGCTTTGTCGTGCGCGCTTGGATATATATATAATACACGAGAAAAGCCCCTAAGGCGACGCGAGCGCAAGCTCAAAGCATTGGTAAATTTTCGGCTTCGATCCGCCGGCACGAAACGACGTTCGTATTTACTCGCTTGTATTATTACGTTTATACAAGATCGCGTGTGTTTATTTGCTGGCAAACGATACGATATACGAGTTGGCTTCGAGTGAGAGTTCAACGTAACGATAATCGTACGAGATATAGACCGACACATTCAATATCAAGGTATATACCGGTGGAGCTTTTCCTCCGACTTGATATACAAACAGAGAATGCGAATTATATTCATAGAAAATTCTCGCCTTCTCCACGCAGCTTTACTATATACGTATTTATATAATATGCTCCTTCAGCAATTCTCTCTCACTCTTTGAATACATGTATATTCCCCCACACACTCACAGGTAGAGCAGGGCCGTCTGGCGGTCTGGACGATTTATCTCGGCGGCGGAGTTTGCGGGGCTCTCGGCGCCTCGCTGCTGCAGCCCAACCTCTATCTCGTCGGGGCTTCCGCTGGAGTTTATGCACTTCTCACCAGCCACCTCTCCCATCTTTATCTGGTGAGTCTGCAGCTTCTGCATCCCCGTGTATTATTATGCTTACCCTCCGTTTGCTCGATTTTTTTTGTCTCCCCCATCCTTTTATTTTTTTTTTTTTGTTTTTGTTTTTGCGCTATTATACATACGTGTATTTTTATTCCATACGTACGTGCACTCGCTCGCTCGCGCTGTACGCGCTTATCTCGCTCTTCAATCGTAAAATTATATTTAACGGTCCACGCGGGAGCTTTACGTGGCTTTGTTCGCTGCTGTTTTTTTTTTTATTCATTTTTTTTGTCGTTGTTGTTATCTTTTTTACGTATATATATGGAACCAGGCCTGAGGCAGCTACACTATCCGTTGGTACTGTATAGCGATATGTAGCAACCGGGCGGCCGGCTTTATATTTATTTATTTTTTTTTTATACTCGCGCGGAGGTTCAAAAAGACTAGAAAACGGGGGTTTCATATATTTATTTGACACTATCTTTTAAACGGTTTTTACTATTTTCTCTCTCTCTCTCTCTCTCTCTCTTTAGCTTTAATTTGTATCGTTGTTCGATAACGCCGCCGCGCGCATGACGAAGGAGAAAGAGAGAGAGAGAGAAAGAGAGAACGAGCGGGTGCAGGAACGTGCTTTTATACACACGCAGTAGCAGGCGGGTCGCGCAAGCTCTCTTTGTAAAATTTGCTCTAATAACTTTGCAGGCGTCGCAGCTGTTCACCATTATTCTTTTTCGTTCGAGCCTGTCGCTCTCGCTCTCACTTTCCCGCCTGCCATCATCATCAATCACCTTTTACTTTAACCAGAGCTTTTCGTGCTTTTTTCTCTTTCTCTCTCTCTATACACTAATACATAATTGCAGTGTCACGGCGAGCTACGCTACGCGAGTTGGCGCCTGCTGGCGGTGCTGCTGCTCGCGGCCGCGGACGTGGCCTCGTTCCCGGTGCCCGGCCTCATGTCGCTCGCCTCCTCCTCCACCTCCTCTTCGTCCACGGTTGCTCGGGGCAGCCGCATCGGCTGGGAATCCCACTTGGCCGGTGCCCTGGCGGGTCCTCTCCTCGGTCTGGCCTGTTTCCCGCATCAGAGCAAGAAGGACGCCCGGGGCCGGCGCTTCGTGCGCTTCGTCAGGCTCTGCTCGGCGGTCAGTCTGACGTTGCTCGTCGTCGGCGCCATCCTGGGCAACGTCTACATGGTGGCGCTGCCCCAGCTGCGCAGGCCGTCCTGACAGAGGATCGAGATGCTGGTGCAGTTCTGCAAGAACAGCTTCATCATCGTGAAGATCAGGGAGGCGGTGGACGCGGTTTTCGAGTAAAAAGGGAAGGACGACGAGGACGATCGTTGTGTAAATACGGAGCGAAATTATTTTCAAACTTTCCTGCTTCGAGTCGAGCGAGGAATACCCATTATATATCATACGTTTTATCTTCTGTAGTGGAGGTTTTTCTACATGCGAAAGCTCGAATCGCTTGTTTACTCATATAATACGACACAGAGAAATTCTAATCACAGTCTTTCCCCCGGGGGGTGATTCGCCGTTTCCAACTATTATTATCATTATTATCATTATTGTACCGGTGGCTGTAATTGCCTACAGTGTAGTAGTACGTACCGGTACACCAGCATCGTATTAATGCAGAGATCGGAAATGTGTTGGAAATTATATTATTGTAGAAACGTTTTGTGTATTTAAACACGTGTAACCGACTGTAATGTGACGTTTTGTTTCGCGTAATTTGATTTCGTTCGTACACGCATACACCCTCCCCACGCGAAAGTTGGTTTATTAATATCGAACGCTTATTACAAATGAAACGCGAGCGCGAGAGAGAAAGAAAGAAAGGCTTTAATTGACGGTTCGAGCTCTTTGTGCGCCGTGCGAAACGATGCATATAAACTCTCTCTCTCGCTCTCTTTGCTGCTGCGCGCGCAAAACAAAAGCACACCCATCCCGGGGCTTCTCTGACGGACGGACAGGCGCGCGGGGGGCTGGTTGGTTGCCGCTGCTGCTCTGTGTTTTGTAATAATTAGCAGTAATTGCATTTACATTGTGCGCAGTGGCAGCAGCAGCAGCAGCGATGCTTGTGCATAAAGAAAAGTCCGGGAGGAGCCCCCCTCCGCGACGATGAGAGCCACATAACTCCGGGTAATAATGAAAAAAGCTCGTTTACGCGCGCGCGCGCGCAAGTGATTTATGCGAAAAATGATTAAATTAAAATTCATTAAGTTTATTAAAGAGCGCGTGTATAGTGTAAACACAACACTGGAAAGTAACGCGTGTTAGCTTACGCTCGAATTACATCATTGTCATTTTTCCCCCTTTATATATTATATTATTATATGCATTAATAATATTAAGTGTATATAGGCTATATACGATGGATAACATATATACGAGAATTATTTGACACACGAGAAAATGATTGAGCGAAGGAAAAAAATTTTATATTACGCGTTAAACATATTTGTAAAATACTATAGTACCGCCGATGCACGACTTAACTTTAACGATGCTGTTATGAGAATTATTGCGTATAACGAGTAGCTCTGTGTTTATCCGTCGGGGTAGGATATTAACGAAGCAAAATAAAATGAAAAAAAAACATAAAACGAGAAAAAAAAACGATGATGATCCAGATAAAGAGTGTAAAGTTTGTAAAATACGAGGGCATCACGCTATTTGTTGTAAAAAAAAAAGAAACCAATAAATACATAAATAGATGAATAAAAGTGTACACTGCCCGGTATATTGAGCGTGTGCGATGTAAAACGAGTGTTTGTAATGTGAGAGCGCATGCATTGACCGTAGAGAGGAAAAAAAAATGTACCACTCGTCGTTACGTTCGGTCGAGTTTTTTTTTCTTCGTTATTTTATACACACCCACACATACTTACTCCGAGTAATCAACTGAATTCTTGCAATTTTTAAATTAATAAAAAATAAATAACGAGGAGGGATTTCGTCAGCTGTACGCGGTTAAAAATTGAAGAAAGCAGGCTGTGATTATTTTAATAATAATTAACGATACACATTAATGTACCGGAAAATTATATATTACAAATTATATATATTATATGTAACGTTAAAAAACACACCTTTTATGTATATGACGTAATCCCCTACAATGATTGTAAATAAATGAAAACTATTGATTATTCCTAGTAATCTTATTGTAGAGAACGGAAGAAAAAAAAAAGTAACAACACAAAACGATTCGTTATTTCCCTTTATATGGTGCCGGCATTTCATGCTCAAAAAAGTATAAATAAATAAATCAAAAAAACATAAAACGCAATCCGTGTCTTTTCATTCTTACCTTAATTTCCCTCAAAAATTTCGCAGCTTCTCAATCGTGATCGTTTCGCTCTTTGCTCTCTATGATTGACTCAATGCAGCAGCACACACAAAGTCTAAGGAGAGCAGCTCTACCTATTATACGCGCATCCTCGAAAAGCTCTCTGTGGGTAAGTCACCGCGCCTTGTATGCTTCTTCCTTACTCTCTAACCTCCATTCCTCCGCACTCGAGTCTATTGTCTTACATCAGCCGGGGGAGAATAATGTTTTAATGAAAGATAAAAGATAATAGGAGATTAAGAGACGTATCTGGACTCGCCGGCAAGATGAGCTTTGAGTTTGCCTCTGCTTTTAGGACCTCGTCCCACTCTATATAACCTAGCTCCTTTCTGTGTGCGATAAACGCGACGACGACGACTCGACGAGAGTAAAGGAGCATTGCAGCTGAGACACAATGGCCCCGAGGAGGAGCGCATCCCTCGCTTGACGTGAGCGACAAAAGGGAACCTTTCCTTTCGCCCTTCTCCCCGTGGCTTCTCTTTACATTAAATAGTGTAACTATATTACTGCGCGCCTCGGTGCAGAGAGAGAGAGAGAGAGAGAAAGACGACGTGACTGCGTCTCTCTCACTTTCTACGAGTCAAGTGAGAGGTCAGGTATATGAAAGGTGGGAAAACGACGACGACGACGACTACGACAGAGATTCACGAGCAGTGTCACGGCCGAATAATATTCTGGCGCGGAGCTTTAAGAAGTTTCTTGCAGCGGAGATCCCCGAGAAGTTGCACCGCGCGTAGTCGTCGGTGTGTGTGTGTGTGGCCGAGCTTGGCAGCTCTTCCTCGAATTACATTTATATATACGGTACGAATATAATATAGAGAATCTCTGTTTTGTCCCTCGGAAGGAAGTTTCGACGGAGCTTGCAGAGAGTAAGAGCCGAGAGAGAGAGAGAGAGAGAAAGGAAAGTCAATGCTCTGCTCTACGAACGAAACATCATCTCTCACTTAAATCAAGCGCCGTCTCAATTAAACGGTGAACGATGGTAAATTCGTGTTCTTATTATTGTCTTTATTTACTTCGAATAGAGAAAAAGCTGTCTTACAGAACTAAGTATTGGATGCGATTCGTATAAGTATGAGTTGAAAAAGATTCTAGCTATTACATTATAGACAACGTTGACGTACAAAAATGGCTTTTTATAGCTTATTCGATGGCTACATCTTATAATTTTAATTAATAATTATTGATCTTTATCCGTTCGAGTAATAAAATTATATCTCAAATGTCGATATGCTTTTTTATATACATAACATACGATTAATACGAGTGCGACTATATATATATGCTACTTATATATTGCACGAGTTTAGCATCTATCGTGAATTTTCGAATTACATTATATACTTCGTATTTACTTTCGTTGGAGCGAAATTTTGTTTCGTTTGATTTCACGAGGTAAAATATTTTCTTTATCATTCAACGTCAAGATCAACAGGCTGAAATCAGATCCTCTGTGAGTCAAAGTTACAACGAATGGCGTGCGAAACGTAAATATTTGCCTTATTCTTTTTTTTTGTGAGTTATACTCGGAGTACACAGTTTTAATTAAATAAACTTTATTACAGAATTCATACTGTAGATATATACGCGAAATTCATATTGCATTCACTAAAAATTCTTCTAATAATACTGATACTACAACTATATTTTGTGGATTCGTAAAAATTTTCCGTCAAAAACCGTATCGAATTCGCGCGCGGATAACGAATCTCAAGAGAATCTCGAGCGCGCGCCTCGGTTTACATCGAACGATGTCCGTTTACAAAATAATTATTCACGAGCTTTCCGGGCCCAGTTTATTACACGACTTTGCATAGACGTGTTCGTATCTCAGCAATCGAGGCTCTTGCACTGGACGCCGAACTCGCTGCATCTGCACTCGCGGCAGTCGCTCGACAGCTCGGCGATGATTCTGTTGACCCGGTACATCTTGCCGTATATGTTGCAGCCGGCGAGCTTGAGCAAGCCCAGGGGATCGTTATCCGCTTGGGTCGCTGGTTTCTTCGTCGTTGTAGTCGTCGTCGTCGGAGTCGTTGTTGTAGTTGTTGTCGTCGGCTCGCTACTGCTGCTTTCCTCCAGCGTCGTAAATGTCACTTCCGTCGTCGAAGTCGACGGGCTCGTTGGCTCTGTCGTTGACGTCGGCGTCGTCGTCGTCGTTGTACTACTCGACGAGATAACCGTCGCTGCCGTCGTTGAGCCGGTCGTCGTCGGTGCTGGAACTTTGACGATCGATGAGGAATTCGTGACGTTGGCCGCGGCCGCCGTCTTCTCGCCCCAAGTTTCCGCCGGCCGGTCGTCGTCGAAGAACAGATTGAACACGCTGTCGAGGGAAAATATCGACGAGTCGTCGGCCTCGTTGTCCTTGATGATCGGGTCGGTCGTCGTCAGGGTCACGTCGTCGGCGCTGAAGCTCTTGCTCGTGATCGACACCGATGCCGCCGCATCCGTCTCGTTGTTGCCACCATCGTCGTCGTCGTGGCTGTCGTTGTAACGGGAGAAATCGTCGACCGAAGTCAGCGGCGGTGGTGACAGCGACTGCTGCTGTTGCTGCTGATCCTCTGCGGGGCTGGCTTCGCTCGACGTAATCGTTGCCACCGTCGTCGTCGTCGTCGTCGTCGTCGTAGTCGCCGTCAAGCTCGGCTCCGGCATCAGGTAGGGCGGCTGCATCTCGCCGATGAGCGAGGACAGATCGGGCGCAGGCTCGGTCTTGATCACGTCGCGAAACGGATCCGGCGAGACGGTCGGCTCGTGCTGCGACGACGACTCCGAGTCGGCCCGATCCAGCACGACCGTAGGCGACTCCACGCCGTCGGCTGTGAAAAAAAAAAAGCAATTGACCACGATTAAGATCTAGTGGCGATTGAGTCGGAAAAAGGGGGGAGAAGAGCATCGAACCGCAAACTACGTTGTCGCAGCACTTGTTGTTGGGATCGCTGATTCTTTTGCAGCCGATCTTCAGCGGTGGACACTTGCGACTGGAGCATATGATTTGGCCGAAGTAGCAGATGCACCTCACGCATAGAGCTCGACTCGGTAAGAACTGGCCGTGGGTGTACTCCAATTCCTCGTACAGGCACTTGTTCGACATGACTTTGATGAAAAGAGAATGATTTTATTGTTATTTCAATTCGATCGGTATCATGAATTTATTATAAAGAAATGCACGAACCATCGGTTTTTCTGTGTGGATTCGGTGGCACGGGCATCTCCTCGGGCGCGACAGTCACGCCGGTGCTCACCTCCAAATTCAGATCCGAGGCAGACGAGTGGAAGAGCGCGTCGAAGTGAGACTGATCTTTCGGCACGAAGCCACCTGTTCCTCAAAAAATAAAAGGACGAAAATCATTTGCTTATTTAATTAAATATATATAGATCCCTCCTTTAAGGAACCACGATATATCTTGCTTAGCTCATAATATAATAGAACAAAGAGAAACAAAAAATAAAATTGTATTTACCTTCCGTTTTTGCGGGCGGACTGAAGCGACTCGTTTGCGTGACGATGTCGTAAAAATTGGCATCGTTACGGAGTTCCGGGACGACTCCGACGGCGGGAAATCCGGTCGCCACCGACGACGACGAGGACACCACCTCGCCGTCTTTGTCCTTCACCAGAGCGTCCGCCGCTACGAACGGTATTATCCTGCGAGCGCGACAAAAATATAGAGGACAATATAAAAATAATGAAACTGTGTCGCGATGAGACGCGACGGACGAGAAAATTATTTCGCCGATAGAGTCGAGATGGCAAGGCGCACGATGACAGGCTTTTTTTACTATAGTTTATCGTGTTACATTCTTATGGGGGACAGAAAATGAAGAGGGAATTTTTATTTATTTACGCTTCCTTCGTAGACGCGTCGTGGCCCGACTCCAAAACTAACTTTTGTAAGGCTTAAATTTGGCTTGTCTACGAATATGTGGGCTTTTTAACTCCCGATCTTTGCTACTCTGTAAGTGGGTTTCTTAAAAATTGGGATAAAGCCATCTAGCGGTCGGTCGCCGTACCTCAGCTTACGTATTGGTCTATAGCTAAAACGACTTCTCAGATAGGGTCTCAAGACGGTGAAAATTAAATGTTTGGGTAAAATTCATTAACACCGAAAAACCTCTCGTAATAAATCAAACGCGAAAACCAAATAATCGATAAAGTGCCATATTATTACCTGACGTTCGGCAGCGAGGGCGGCAGGGTCGGCTCGTTGTAATCGAACTCGTAATCCTCGCCAGCGCCACCAGCGGCGTCTCCCTTTCTTCTCGTGATGTTCAGAATCGCCTGGACGTCCGGAGACATACTGGGCTTGTTGCCATTACCACCACCGCTACTACTAGCTCCCGCCTCCTGATGTTTGTTGTTGCCGTAAATCGTCTCGACGGCCACGTTGGTCTTGACGGTGACGTTCATCACCAGCATGTCGTTGGGCACGAGTATGGAGGTCGACAGGCCGCTCGATGGATTTTTCACCGATATCATGGAGATCGTCTTCTCCCCCTCGTCATTATCGTCGTTGATTTTATCTCTCTCCATAATTGGCTCGTTATCGTCGCTTATCCGATCGATGCTCGTCGTAGTCGTTCGTTCGGCTTCCTCCTCGTAGGCCAAGGTAGTGACCTCGGGACTCTCCGTAGTAGTGGTAGTAGTAGTGCTAGTCGTAGTCGTCGTTGTAGTGGTAGTAGTACTAGTGCTAGTGGAGGTCGTTGCTGGGCTAGTACTCGTGCTAGTATCGGTGGTAGTAGTCTCGTCGGTGGTGCCGTTCGTACAGGTGACGCTGGATTTGTCCACTTGGGCGACTATGCTGCTCTTCTCGATGACGTTGTTGTTGCTGTTGTCGTTCTTCGTGGCTATCTTGCTACCGGACCCCAATCTCTTGGTCGTATTTTTCTTCGTGTGCGGCTTCTGCGTGGACTTGGACGGCCTACCGTTACCGTTGTTCTTTTTCGTCGGCCTCGCCGAAGACGTGGAATTTTTCTTGTTTATTTTTATCCTCGGCGTAGTACCGCTACTCGAGGGTTTCTTCGTTGTCGTAGTCGTCGTCGTCGTGGTCGTTGACGCTGCAGTTGTACTCGTTGTCGGCATCGAAGTCGTCGTTGCAGCTTCAGTCACGTTGACACTCACCGACGACGTCGACTCGGCAGCAGCTCTGTCACTCAACGTCGTCTCGAAGTCGTCCTGCCTGCAAAATTCATAAACTTTAAACGATCTTTTCTCTCTCTCGCAAACACCGGAAAACGTAACATCGGCTTACCCGTGACTGGAGCAGTTCTCGCTGGACAGCATCGAGATGGATATTACGTCACCACCTACGGACACTTCGGGGCTGGCGATACTCGCAGCGGTCGTTGATACCACCACTGCCGGCATCGGAGTCGTCTCCGGCGGCGAAGTATTCGGCTCCGCGTCCGCGTAATTGCTCGTCTGTTCGTCGTTGTCCGATGCAGCCAGTGCCGCCGTAGTAGTAGTAGTGGTAACCGATTGATCCAGCGTAATCTCCGACGACAACTGAAAGAGCCCGAGCATTTCACAAGAAAATCTCCAGCTTTTATCTTGGGATTATATTTTATAGATATATATTTCTCTGCGGCCGAACTTTCTATGTCACCGAGACGTATATAGTATACAAAGTTTTCAATTTCGCCGACTCCGCAGTTCGGACTCTCTCAATGGCGAATCATACAATTATTAAAAGGAAGGAAGAAGAGAGATAAGAGGGACGACTGGGGAAGTATATATAAAATACCTCGAGCTTGCCGCCGGTGGTGGTGATGGTGGTAGTGGTGGACTGCTGCTGCTGCTGCTTCGGATAATCCGTCGTCTCGCCTATGATTTCGTTATTCATCGTTTCCGTCTCTGAGCTACCACCTCCATCTCCGTCTCCGTCACCGACGTCGTCGTCGTCGTGTTCTTCTGTGCCAGCGTCGTCGTCGTCGTCGTTATTGCCGTCCTCGTCGCTGCTTATTATCGATTCGGTGGTACTGCTGTCGTTAGCGAGGGAAAACTTTTCGGTCGCTGAGTCGGACAAACCACCAACGCCGCCGCCGCTGCTGCTCCTTCCGCTGGCCAGCGAGCTCGGTGCTAGGATCTCGTTGACTACCCTGTAGCCCCTTCCCTCGATGCTCGTCAGCGCGGGATCGTGAATCGCGGGCTATACGTAATTATTATAAGCGACTTTAGTAGCGATCGTCGTCGTTGATAATTATACGACGTAACTCACGTAGTAATGATTCTCCTTGCGAAATTTCGCGTAGTCCTTGCTGATGAACGCGTACGAGGCGAAATTCTGTTCCGCCTTCACTTCGATCGTTCCACCTGAGCAACGACAACAAAAAAAAAACAACGCATAATTGTATCAACACCTCGATACATCGATTATTTTATCATTATTATCGTCGTATCGTCTCGAGCTTACTGCAATTGTAGGTGGACGGGCAGCACTGTCCTGGGCGCACGATCGGCTGGCAGCCCTGCAGTGGCGGGGCGCAGGCAAGCGGCACGCAGCGTATCGCGCCCATGGCGCAGAAGCAATTGTCGCAGGCCGCCTTCCAGGGTATGTCGCGCACCATCTCGCCCTCCTGATAGACGCGCTGGCCCTTGCGGCAACCTGCGTGCGTATATATAAATGCGATAACATGTACGATAATACGTGTGTACGCTCGGTCGGTTTTCAATTAGGCCGCCCGAGCGACCCCTGTATAATGCGCTTGCCTTTAATATCATTGGATGCGCTTCGACGTTCCGCTGACCGACTTTGCGGTATTATAACGTTAACGTTCGTATATTTTATATTGCTTACTTATTCCTCCGTCTCGTGCACGGCACAATTTATAAAAGCTCCGAGCAAAAGTCGCGTGAGCCACGAGCTTAATCGCACGCGTATATTGTTATTATACCGGAGGTGCACGAAAGAGCCGTGGAAGATTGACTCGGGCTCGTATTACGAACGACGTTTCGTACTTACCACTGCTACTGTATAATAATAGCGGCAAACGCGCGCGGCTTAGAATTAAAACGTATATTATATATACGTGTATGTATTATAATAACACTCACCGAAAGCCGAGATCGCGGCTAGGGTTGTCGAGAACTCCGCTTGACCTGTAACAAGAAAGCATCATAATCGTACACTTACGGGCCGCGGGCAACAACTTGATTAAGAGCCCTGAGAATAACGTATACTTTATTTACATGTACTCGAGCGTGCGCAGGCCCTTGCCGGTCGCTCGAGCAACTCGAAATAATTGTCGCGAGCAGAGAAAAAAAAAGTTTTTTATGGGAAGTCTTTATAATACACGTAATGTGGTAGTGCACGTATATATACTCACGGGTGCAGTTGTAGGCGACGGGGCAGCAGGAGTGCGGATTGTAGAGGGGCACGCAGCCGGGCAGCGGCAGCAGGCACTTGGGCTGGATGCACTTGCGCGCACCCGAGATGCAGTAGCAGTACTCGCAGCGTCGCGAGCCCATCATCGCCGAGCCCGGCCCGTAGCGGACGCCCTCGTAGACGCATCCTGTGGTGGTGGTGGTGGCGAGTGACAAGATACAAAATGTTTATTATTCAAAATACGACTATCTAGACATTTTTTAGAAACGCAAAAAATCATGAGCTCGTACCTTCCTCCTTGTTGGGACGTTCCGCCGCCTCCACCGCCGTCGTCTTGGAACGTTGAAGCAAATTTTCGCTCTCACCTGCGAGACATCGATCGACCAAGTTATCAGCCCCGTATTTATTTAAAGAGAGATATTTTATGGAAATCGCTTACTTCTTTGCGGAACGGAATGGTCGCCGTCGCAGACGATCTTGGCGCAGCAGACGTGGTGCTCCGTGGTCGGCGGCGGCGGCTCGGATCTGCAGCCCGGCGGCATCGGGTCCGGCAGCTTGGGGCAGACCCGCAGCCGGCACCTGAGCGAGCCGTCGGCGCAGCGGCACTGCAGGCACGGCTCGCTCGTACCGACGTGGTCGCCCTCGGCGTAGCGCTTGCCCTCGTAACGACATCCTGCGGACATTGCATCGTTCGATTATTATTTTATGGCTAGAAAGGGGTAGCTTGGTGAGCTTGAAATCGTCGTTCGCTATCGAAGCTTACAATTAATCGAAAAGTACTTAGTAGAGACTAAATCGAAGAAGCCAGTTATGAAACCGTTTTGCGGTATACATGTGATTAGTTCTACGAGGATCGCTGCATGATGAGAAATTAAAATTGAATTTTTACATACACTAGTAACTTTCAGGTGCGTTTCGCGCGCATCAATTTTTCAGTAGGGTCTTATAAAAGTTACTATTTTGATCATAGGTGTCACTTAATTGCATTTCGTCTCGAGGCATAAGTAACTCAACCAATCACAGGCCGAATAGATTGGCTTTACTTTCAGGTCCATCATTATTTTAAGTAAGGAGGATTACAAAAGTTTCACAATCTGCAGCTGTTCTTATACAGCTAATCCTTTGAGCTTTTTTATCTTTTTCTAAACCTTCGCGATCTATTCAATATAAAGGCTGTGTAATACTATTTATAATTCCTCAAAAAAGGTTTATAGTTAATTAATGGTATAATCAATGAAAGTCCTGTATTGAAAGTTGAAGATCCTATTTTTACGTGCATTTTCAATGTCACCTAGATATTTTTTTACTATACTCGGCAAAAACGATATTGTGTTCTTTACGCAAAAAAAATTAAATTGTTGTCAATGTAATGTAATTAATCTTTTGGTCCTATTTAATAAAATAGTATTTTTAATATGTAAAAATAGATGTTTTTATTTCATTGAATGCATTTTTAACTGGCATACAAGAAATTATAATTTTTTTGTATAACATTTTACTTCATAACATAAATTTTACGGTTTAAACCAAAATCATAATTCTGCGCCTAAACGTTTTGTGAGAAATCAAGACACAGATCAATGTGACCGAATCTCCGTCAAATCCATATGGTGCAAAAAAAATAAAATCAGCCCATATAACATCAATTTGGGAATCGATGGTTGTCCAGGGCCAGATAGAGGGGCGTGTCGCCCATCTCGCGCTGCGAGTACTTCGGGTCCTGACCCAGCTGTAGGAACGACTCGACTATCATCTCTTGGCAGCCCGACTAGCAGGCCCCTCGAAAGTGCGTCACGCCCGGCTTCTCTCTGATCACCAGCTGCACCGGCTGCTTCAGCTGGTCGCGCAGGATGCGCAGCACGTTGGAGCCAGCGCCGTCGGCCCAGGTTCGGATCCGCGCCCCAGTACAGCAGCAGCCGAGCGACTACCTCGCGACCGTTGTCCAGGGCGAGATCGAGCGGCGTGTCGCCCGTCTTGCGCTGCAAGCAATTGGGGTCCTGGCCGAGCCGGAGAAACGACTGGACGACCTCCGCGCAGCCCGACCGGCAGGCCACGTGAAAGTGCGTCACACCGGCCTCGTCGACGTAGTCGATGTCGTGCCTGGCGTAGATCCAGAAGAGTTGGCGTATGGCCTCGACGTCGGGCCACTTGTCGCGCGCCGCGTGGTGGATGGCCGTCGTGCGTCGCAGATACGGCACCCCGTCATGGTTCACTTTGGGCACGTCCCGGTAGCCCGTGCGTATCACCAGGTTGATGAACTGCCGCCTGTAGTGGCTCGACTTCACCGCGGTCTTGAGCAGCTTGTCGATCTCCTTGGACCTGAAGATGGTGCGCAGGTCGGGTAATTCGCCCTTCCACTCGTCGCCGATAATTGTCATGATTGGTCGTAGAAGTGCGGCTCTCTCGGCTTCGACGTCCCAGTTGACGTTTCGTTTCAAGCTATGAAGTATCTCCAGCCTTTTCTGATTTACTTGATATACGTTGTTATAGCTTCTGTATTTTGCCCACGACATGTCCATTTTTTTTTTTTTTTACTTTTAGTGCATTTATACACACACAGTCACTTATATAATAATGAAATTTAAATTATTCAGAAACCACTTGCTGCAATCGACGAGATATTTATGTGTTGGTTCTAGCTCCGAGGCGAAACTGATCTGTTATATACATCGTACGCTACGATCTGTACAGAGTGTAAACACCTGTGACAAGTTATTATTACGTGTTGACGTTCGAAAGACGAGCTGGATAAGTATAATAATAAATAATTCAGGCATTTATATAGTTATAAGTACTTTATTATTGGTCGACGATTAATTCATCTCCACGATGGATTATCTCGTTCATTTTTTTTTCTGGCTGGGCGAGCGTTCAGTTGACTATTTGTGAATTTTTAATAAACAACGGGTAATGATACGCAACCCTAAATTAATTAAACACTCACTAGTCAAAGATTTTTATAAATCTGCCGACAGACACTGGCTGTTTCTGTCAAGAGTGATCGGTAGCAACGATTAAATGGTCGTGTATTTATTGTATTTATTAAACCATTTTAAATATCAATGTTCAGCATTTCTACCATAATAATATGCACATCTTCTCGAATTACAAGTTGAGAAATGCGATTATACAATTTACATCCGTGTATCGCCGATGATAGGCTGCGTTAGCATCGATTGAATTTTTACACGTTCATCGCGCATATTTGCGTTAAAGTAGTCGTCGAAAAAAAAGAGCCGGAGGTCGAAATCGTCGCGCGGGGTTACAGCGTAACAAAGCTCGTGCGTTATATTATTTGCTGGGGCATTCCAACTATATGGTCGAACGACGAGGCGCGAGAGAAAAGGCCAAGCACGAGAGGGCGCGAGGAGGGTTTTGGACACACATTATATAAATTATAACGGTGTGTGCATGTGTGACGTACGTGTATTATAGCCTCGGCCGCGAACGTAACAAACTCTACGGTTAGCTCTCTCACTGTCTCTCTGTGCAACTATAATATATAATGCATACGTGCAGGTATGTACTGTGCATTGCGCGTACAGTGGACCCTCTGTACGTATACGCACACATGCATGGACGTTTATATACGTATGTATGTATGGGTAGGGCAACGAGCTTGCAGTGGACGAAACTCGTCACTTGTCAGCTGGCTACATATACATATATATACCGGCGGATGAAAACGCGCGGCGCGCTCAACGAGGCTTACAATCAGCATCACGCTCGAGAGCGCGCGTAACGAGACTGACGAATTGTACATACATATATGTGTTGTGTGTGTGCTGTGGCAGTAGTGTCCCGGACCCGCACACATCAACACACACACACACACACACACACCCATGTACACACTAATTCTTGCTTTATAAATGTACGTGTGTGTGTGTGTGTGTGTGTATAATTTCGTAGTTTGTGGCTGTGCGGGGGGCATTTTTGCAGCTCCGCCGTGTCCTTCTAACTCGTGCGCGCGCGCGCATTCATTATATAATACACGCCCCCGCAGTACTGTACGTATACCTACGTGTGTATACGAGTAAAGCGAATGTGGCAAAATTTCGTGTACGCGAGAGTAAAATTTTACGTGCTCGTAATAAAATTTAAAAGAGTTACAAAAACGTATATAAAAAAAAAGATGAATAAATAAAATTATACATTTTCTTTTACTTCTCTGGTTTTTCGAGACTGCGTACACCATGTGACACGGCGTATGGGCGAGATTGCGCTTGTACATACACACACGCGGGTAAAGTTCGTGCGTCCACGTCAGGCTCGCGTACCGATAACCGCACCGGCGGAGCACCAAAGGCTAATCGCTCGAGCTGTAGTACGGAACCCGCATGTATATAAGCCGCCCGGTTCGTATTCGCAACTGATAATAGCTATGTGCGGCCAACGACACACACGCACGGAAACGTTTCGTTCGCGAGCGACTTTTCTTTCGTATCGCTTCGTAATTATTGCACATATGCGCATACACGTATACACGATGTATCATGCCTTCGGGGGCCGCTCGGGGAATACCCGTCGAATGTATGTGTGCGTGTATAGGCTCGTTGGTACAGCTGCGCGTGTTTTGGTCAATTACTTTTCGATTAATACGTCGTGCATTTTCAATGCGGAGATATTGGTGTACCTATGCGTGAACGATTTACGCGATAGCTTATTGCGATTTACGTATATGTAGCGACACGTTCGTGAGCTAAATAAAAAAAAATTTGCTGCGGGTACGGATCGACAGTTCGTTTTTGTTTTTGGACGTTAACGTGAATTTTTAGAAAAATATGTCATAAAATTATTTGTGATATAATGAATGAATTTAAATTGAACGAAAAATAAATAAATAAAACAAGCGAGTACACATCGAGCACATATACAGCGATACCATTTTCACTCGTGCCGTATGCCGGTAAACCGTATACGAACGCGTATGCACATCTGCGAGTGTATGCATATCACTATTGAGCGTTGATTAACGAAGGCAAGCTCGACGATGTTAAATCCTATTTAATGCGAAGAGAGGATCGCTTTGCGCACACGCCCAATCGGAGTTGGAGCTGCTCGGGCGCGTCGAGCCTCAGCTCCTATACGCCAGATATACGATATTGGTGCACACACATGTGCCGAGCGCGAGCTGCTTTGCACGTCTTTGGGGTTTCATTTAAGCCATATCTCTGTCTCTTTCCGGTAACTTACTTGAAATAATATTACGTTTACGTGTTTCTCGCTCTTTCTCGTAGAATTACTTAACATTGATTATGATCGAATGATGAAAAAAACTTACAATTTTAAATGTTTGAAAATGCATCGTAATTAATTGGATGATTTTTTTGTAAAAATTATGTAACAAATATTGAGCCGATTTTAAATTACTTGAAAACGTTTAATTTTTTCATAAACTTTAGACGAGCTTTCAACCACTCGAAAAAACAGTAATAACGCTTCGAGCCTTCACCGCTAGATGGCGAATATCTTAATCTGTAAATCTGCAAGTGACAATGTGAAAATAATTGTATAAGTCGAAGCCGCGTTTTGAACGAGACGACGACCTTTTTTTCATGTCCAAGAGATGTTTGAACCTTGAAGCAAGTATTTTAAAATAGCTATCATCGTTGGTATTGAATGCGACGTTGTTTAATTCGTTTCCAAGTACAAGTTTCTAAATTCGGTTAACCGAAAAATTTAATTGAATTGACGTTTCACTCGAGGCAAAATATGATCACCAAAGGAGGCAAAATATTACGTATACATAATATGTGGAAAAAACATTACATTTTTACGCCACGTACGCACGTTTCAATCCATCTGCGTGATTGTAACATGCAGTGCCTTATGGCTCATGGATTAGTAAGCCATTCGATCATTAAGCATGACCATCGCGCAAAAATTCGAGCGTGCCCGATAGCACCTGTATATAATAAACGCACTATAGTCAGATCGCTCGTGATGCAATTGACGTCAGTCGCGCCGATTCGAGCTGCACACGGGTTAATTATCCAGATCGGATTCGTAGTTGTTTTTTTTTTGTACTCGCGCGCGCGACACGACACGGATCGTCTCGTTCAGCCGCGGCAGCAGCACTAGAGATTACTTCATTAAGAGGCTCGATCTTACCGAGTATAATGTAAGGGGCTGCACCGCCGCGTGAAAGATATTACGACGCGGCAACTACACAACACGCGAGAGATTGCCAGTGGCTTGCGGTATCGCACGTGCGTGGGTGTGTCTTCCATACTGTATGCGTATAAACGCGTTTCGATGCAAGAGCGCGATCGCTCGCAACTGCGTCATTGATAATTCAATCGCGCGTCTCTCGATTGCGTGACTGAGATTTAATTTTTTTTTTGTTTTATTTTGCATATATCGTCATTAAATGTAAATGTGCTGTTTCGATATGCGATAGGTGGTGCAGAACAGCGACAGTAGCTTCACAGTTAGCAGTCGTAATATATGTAATAAATAATATACTTCGTCAATTAAGCAGCGAGAGCTGCAGCGATCCGTCGAAATATTTACCTCTTCATTTTTTGGCCACAGAAAGAGAGAGGAAGTCGTGGCAGTTGCGAGCTTCGGCTCGAGAGCAATTAAGGAATTTTTTCCGAAATATTTTACAGAAAAGACCATACGTGAGGAATTCTCGCTATTTCGAAATTTAGCTCTCCTCGTATTCGTATCTATACATCGTGTACGATACTCTACTATTTCTCTCTCTCTCACTTACATCGCTGCTGCTCCTGTGGGTTCACTGGCCGCCAGGATCAGGATTCAATTTTGCGCTATACACGACGAGAGTCGAGCTGCAGCCGTCGAATTTTATATATCGCCGTCGATCTCTTCCGAAAAATTCCTTCAAAAATATTTATCGGCCATCCGTTTTACGCGAAAATATGCCCGAATACGATGATGCTGGGCGAAGGTCGACGAACCGCTGTTATAAATATACATCGACGCAGGTATGACCAGCGCTCCGACTATGTGTGTCCAAATTCGCTTTAAATATATACGTTATATCCGAGCCAAATCGTGCCTCGACGTATGTGTAAATCGCGCATCGAAGAAGAAAATCTCCGTTGCGAAGAGGATCCCATACATATAGAGATAAAGCCATATGTTTTTGTTTAAAAGCATGCTTGAACTTATACAATTAGATTAACTTTGCCACTTGCAGGATCCTAATTAAATATACTCGCCATCTAGTGGCGGAAGCTTAAAATAGTATTGTTGTAATTGAAATGATTGAAAACTGCGGTCAAAAATTTTCGAAAAAGTGAAATTGTCCTATTTCAATAGAAAATACTCACAAATGCCCAACATAAGAGACAAACGTACATTCGTCAGAAATTCGATCTAATTTCCAAACAACGCGAACTAAATTACGCTACGAGGCCCAGTCGTAAAACTCACGTTTTTCGTGGCCTATCACTCGCGAGCATCCCATTTTAACAGAAGGATATAACCGAGGAGCTTCCAGACGACGCTAATGCGGTTCTACAATGTATATTGTGCCTCTGTCCATATACTGCGTCGCCACTCGGTCTGGCATCGTTTCGTAGTGTTTTAAAACCAGCCGATGGGAAGATATCGTAGCATATCCTATTTATGGACAATATACCTTTTTTTTTTCATTACCTCTCTTTCTTTCGTACGAGGCATTTTACGCATATATGAGATATTATAATGCACGCTGTGCGTCGTAAATCAGATAAGTATAATACGTGTACGCTTTTTCGCCGAAAAAACACATCGAACGATTAACGGGGTATTATTTTTTTCGTTGTCTGCGATCGCGCGCGCGCGCGGACGAAAATTTGATGGGAATTCCGATGACGGCCGAGTATTATACGCGCTCGCAAAATTTGCGATTTTAATCCCTCGCGCTCGTAACGTACCGCATTAACGTTCGCGTATACATAAATATAAAGAAGCTATATACAAATATTTCATTTGAAAAGCACTTTTTTTTTTATTTTCCAGACCGAGACTAGCTACATCACGTATGCAAATTGCCTTTTTCGAATCGAGACCGTAATCATGAGGTTATTTTTTGTCGAAAAGATAATTTTGGGGAAAATTAAAGCGTCGTTTAATTTGCCGCCGCGTATTCCACTTCCCTTGACTTATTCTTATCAAGTCACCTAATTCTCCGGGGCAGAGCGCAAACTTTGATGTAACTTCAAACTTAAAATCATAAAATCTTAAGAGAAACTTGGCTATATAGCCTTGGCTATATGGCTCTCTCTCACTCTTGCCTTTTTGTACTTTTCCGAGGCAGCCGAGGAGGCGTAGATATATACATAGTTGGGCAAAAAGGGCTGTATACGGAGTGTATAAACCTTACATTCGGGCGGGGGCAGAGCGGGAGCAGTACTACTCGCGCGCTTGCACTTTCCGAAACTCTATTACAAAATTTCTCAAAATATGCAATAAAAGATTCGAGACTCTCATTAAAAATTCATATCCATTAGAGGCGCGCGCGCGAGCGAGCGAGCGAGTCGAACTTGAGTGAAATCAGTATACCCCGGCTGCTCGGAGGAGTATAACATATATAACGACGAGAAAGTTTTCGGGAAAACATAACTCGGCGTCGAGAGAGAGAGAGAGAGAACTTGGCGCGTTATAGATACGGATTATAATACTTATATATAGACGTTTTTTAAGGACACTATCGGATTTCTCAGGAGGACTTTGCCTTTGAAAACTACTGTTAACTTTTTAATTCTGTCAAGTTTTTATTTCTTTCTGAGTGCTGCTGCTTGACAATAGCTGAGTGGCGAAGAAAATATACACTTTATTTTTGGGTAATACATCGCATCGTGCGGCGTCGTCAATTATCAAAACTAAGCCTTAGTTCGCTACACAACGCTCAGAGCCCGTATACATCGCTCTCGACGTTGGCGCAGGAGGAGGAAAGAGGAGGCAAACTAAAAAGACGTGTTGGACGAGCAAACGTCGATCGTAAAGTTACCCTCTCTCTCCCTCTCTGGGTGATGTTTTCCCGCAGAGCAAGTTTAAAAAACCGCACGCGAGAATAAAAGTTGCCGGGAGATACACACACACACACACACACACACACACACACACACACACACACAGGCACTCGTTGTACATACATTTTTTTTGTGTGCCACTCTGCGCAAACGTCACCCGGAAACTAACTTCTCATGCGTCCTAAAGCTTCGTTTACTTACTGCTATCTTTACTTTCTCCTCTTCCCTTCGTTCTTTTTTTCTCTCTCTATTCGTTCCGTCATTCGTACTTCTTATCTTTATATACGCTCGTATATACGGCGTAAAAAAAAAGTAGAAAAAGAAGAAGAAGCTAGTCGAGTACTTCATGAATTCGGAATCTGAAAAAATAGCGTTATCGCGTCGGAGAGAGAAAGAAAGCTCGAGTCCGAATAGGAGAAAAGCTCGCGCGCGCTCGCGTTGATCGTGTTTTCTCAGCTTAAAAAAGTAAAACGTTTGTGAAAAGTACAAGAGGGAAAAATTAATAAAGAGAGCACTCGGAGTTACGCGCTTTCTTTTTACGATCGCGCGTGAAAAAGTCACGAGAGCGAGCGTCGAGATTTCGAGCGCGCTAACGAGAAACCGTGATTGGGCTCTTGAGTAAAATCATCCATTATTTTTAGGATTATTACTTATTTACATGCACACAGTAACGATTTTTGCGAGCTACGTAACAGCACGCGTTGAGTTGATGGTACAAATGCTCAAAATTCAATGCATGGTTTTTGGGCGAAAAGTTCTTATGGTGGGGTTTCACTGTAAGAGGAAGGCTGAGGAGCCATAGGTTCAGCTTGGATTTCAGGTGACTTGTTTTTTAGAGCATAAAATGCTCTGAAACATTTCTGCAGTACAGGATACAGCTCTTATAACTAGCTAGCCTCATTATATAGTCTACAAAAAAATTACCACTTGCGGATTTACGATGCTCCACCTGTCGGTGAAATCAGAAAGCTCATCATCGTAATTCACGCGACAACTCCGTTCACGCGCCGAATCTCATAACTCGATAAAAATTCATCAAATCCAATTATTATTTCTAAATTTTACCAATTACTCCGCGCGGTGATAGCGATTTCAGCGATATGTGTGGCGACCGTATATATAAATATACAAGAGCGGCTCTCGATTCAACTCGTACGGCGCGAGGAAAATAAAAGATAAATTAAAAAAAAAAAAAAAGGATATATAACTCGAGTACTAGTGCGCGCGGGTACATACAGCGGCATGTCCGGCTCCTCTTCTTTTTCTTTATTTTTGTCTTCGTCCTCTTCTTTCGACGAAGCGAGCTCCAGAGAGGATAAACGTATATATAAGAGACGCGTGTGTCTGTGTGTGTGTCTACGGGCGGTACGCGTGCGCTTAATAAAACTGCGCGATCCTATCTACCGAATGATCGACACGGGGTACTTACATTAACGTGTGTGTATATGTATACGTATGCACCGCCTACGAAGCTATCATATACGCGCGCATATATACATGTATGCACGACAAGGTGTTGAGCTTGAGAGCGTATAAATGCATTACCCGCGCAAAGGCAGTACGGATGCAAGAGGTGGGGAGGTATATAGCCTCGGAGAGAGAGACGATACTCATCGAAAAAGTATTACTTTGCGCTCTCTCTCTTTCGCGCGGATACGTACCACCTATATATGTAAACTGTTTGCTCTCGGCACACGATATGTACTGTGTGTAAAGGCACGAGACTCGTCTCGACATCATACGCGCACCCGCTCCACATATAAGCAATATACGCTTTTTTATGTATAATGCATATGGGTGTACGGGAGGATTCTGCACACAGGACGCCCGTGTACAGCTGCTGCTGCTGCTACAGCACTTCGAGATCGAGTCAATATTACGCCACCTTTTTTTCTCTCCTGTTTTTTTTTTTTTTTCTCCTTCTTATCTCGCTGTACACATATTCGCGCGAGTCTCGAGCTCTCTCTCCATATTGTACGTGTATATTTTTATAGTGCCTAGCTTCTCTCTCTCTCTCTCTCTCTCTATCTCTGACATTATACAGCACAGGATCCGCCTCGGTGCGCGGCCTCCCACGCGCTCTTGCTCGTCTCGCCCCAAACACTTCGCAAAGCTCAACGCATATATAGCTTATTAGTTATATTTCTCGCCTCCGTTGCTCGCACTCCGCAGGCTTATATTATTATTATATACGTATAACGCGCGAATGCTCGAGCGTGAAAATCGTCGGATTATTTCATCTCGCGCCCGCTTACACGAGTTCGCGCGCGCGAGGCAAACTATATATAATACGTGGCGTCGTAAACGCTGGGATAAATGCAGGATGTACGGTTATGCACTTGCGGCCGAATTAGTTAGGGGCGACGCACGCGTGTATACGGCTCGGTGCGACGCTGCCGCCGTCGTACAGAGTTGTAATTGTTATGTAATGTATCGCAAAACAAGTAGCGGCGACGAAGCAAAAGTCGCAAGTTGGCAGCTTTTCTGCCGCGGATGTATATCGTGGCGTTTATGGAATTTACGTGTGTGGGTGCATCGTATAAAGCTCGAGCTATTATTTAGAGAAAGCCACGTTGGCTGTACGGTGTCGGGAAGAGAAAGTATTAGGGGCAAAAGAAGAAACAATTTGTACTTTGGTAAAAAGGGTGATTTTTTTTAAAAAAAAAGGAGAGTAATTAGAAATGTAAGCTTTGAAAGAACTGTTTTCAGGACAGTAATATGCTTCAAATAATGCAGATGATGTACGGTTGAATATTCACTGTTGAAAAAGCTCTGATTTTGTACGTGTAATTTTCGTCGAAAATGAATGTATTCCGGTATTGACTTGCATAAACCAAACAAAAAGCCGTGAAAACGCAATCATACACACATTATTTTGAATGGAAAATATATTTATTTCCATACTGAAATTCAAACACTTTGATTGGCAATTAATATTTTAATACTAATAAATATTTTGCGTTAATAACTCAAAAATTTTATGAAAACTCTGTCATTATTAGAGCAAGTATCCACCACTAGATGGCAATTACTTTTATTTGTAAATCCACAAGTGGCAAAGTCGAAATATACTTATACATTCATTTGATTGTAAAGATTGAATATGCTTAATTTTTACAATAAGCTTTTGAACAAGTAAAAATACGTTTCTCAAAAAACTTAAAAGTTCACAAAATATTTATTGTTTTCGATACTCAAATTTAAAAATTTTGATTGAAATTCCGCAAAAAGTTCACGAGAACACAATCTTAATTAAAGCCAACATCCACCACCAGAGGGCGAGTACCTTTATCTGTAAATCTGCAAGTGGGCAGAGTCAAAGTAATTATAATAGTCAAAGCACGAATTGTATTACTATCCTTGCCAAAACTCATAATATTTCTGTACCTAGCTCCATATCATGTAGGTCACTGATACATTCGTTTCTGGGGCTCGCTTCCCTCTCTATACTTCCCTCCAGTTTTATAAATTCATCGTTCGCTTTACGACGCGGCCATTTCATCCCAAGGGAAAGAGAGATAGAGAACTTTTCCCTCTCTACGCGCGCGTATATATTATATAAAAGGGCAAATTTTTTATGAAGGGAATATTATACACATCGCATAAAGAATGAACTCGAAATAGGCGCTGTATAATCTTTTTATCTCGTTTTTATATAATTCAGTATATCCATGGAGCGCGAGAGATATCTTCCCCCTTCTTCTCCGCTTACATTCCCTCCATAAAACTCTTTTATCGCCTTTAATACTCGGCGATCGATTCGTCTTCTCTCGACGCCGCGCGAATAATATTATAATGTAAAAAATCAAACGTAAGGGGCGCGAATTACAAGCGAGTAACGACGATCTAACCGATATCGCGTCGATGAATGAATTACCCGCGAGGAGAACAGGTTTAGCGAATCTTATGTAATATCGCATAAACGAAGCCGCTTATGGTCAATGCACTTCTGCTTATTTCACGTTCCGTCTTATATTTTAGACGCGTGGGCGTTTGAAGAATATACCTCGAGTGTCATCGAGTATTACGAATTGGATCGATCCCGCTAACCTCGATGTTATCCTCTTGAAAATTTTCTCTCTCAACCCAATTTTTTCTTTTCATCTTAGCCGTTTCCGAGGGCGCGTCACATTTTATTTAGTTTCGACTCCACCACCAACCACCATCATCGCTGCGAGCGAGCGAGGCCACGAGCTTGAGAGGAGCACAGGACAGGTCGAAGAAGAGGCCAGAGGACATCGCGTAACGATATAAAATCGTATATAACGTTCGACTCTCTCGGATTCGCGTCACGAGTTGAAAAACTTTGCCTTCGAAGCTCAACTCCATTTAAAGTCAAAAGCGACTCTGTCACTCTCTGTCTCTCTCTGCGGGAGGGGGGGAGCAGGATTGGCCCGATTCTGCTGCAGCAGCCGTCACCACCATCGCCACCGAAGACAGAAGAAACTTCGACGTTTAACTTATATACGCCAGAGAGAGACATATATAAAGTGAGTAAGTAAGAAGAAGAAGCTATATAAGCCAATGTTGTCGGCGGATCCATATAAAAAGTGATTTTTCCCAGCGAGCCGAACTACGCTTCTATTCCAACTGCGACAAAGTCTTTTTCAACTCAAATTGAGGTGATTCGAATACATAGAGCCGTGTGTGTGCGCGCGGCAAGCGAGCGCTGAATCGGTATACATTTTTAAAAGGACGAATATACCCCCTTTTTTCTCTATACATACATAGCTTTTCGCGAAGCTGAAAAGTTTCGTGTGTGCGTGTCTGTGTGTTTAAGGGAAAATCTTTTTCGGCATTTTAGCCGTGGTAGGGGAATGTCTCTCTCTCTCCCTATCTCACAGTTTATATACTTTGCCCGGCCCAAAGCCAACGAGATGAAAAGTACATCCGCCTCTCCTCCCGCTCCTTCGTTCGTTCGTTTCCGCGGCGACTATCTGAATAATTCATACTTTGAATAATTAGACGTCTTATGATATAACCCAAAAGACTGCGCGGCGGTGGCGTCGGCTGCTGCTGCTGCTGCTCCATATAATAATATAGCTATACGATGAGAAACGACCTCGAAGCGCTCAAAGTTACAAAAGTAAGATTTTCGAGAAAATTACGAGGTAAAACCACGGCCGAGCGTATATCTACCTATACGTATTCACCCGCGCAAGCCGAGGTCGTCGAGCTAATTTTGAGGAAAATTATACAATTGGTCACCTCGCGGCCATTTGACTTTTTTAATTAGCGCGTGGAATTAAGCATTACTTTGGGGTTATTATTATTACTGCCGTATACATAGGCGGGGGGAGCTGGTCTGTATTGCGTCGAGATAATTTATTAAAATGCGACGAGAGAGAGAGATCGCTTTGAGTTTTCCCAAACAACACGGAGCAAACAATAATAAAAAGAAACGGGGCGCAGTCGAGAGAAAGCGAAAGACTAGAGAGAGATCGTCTTTCCTAAAGGAGAGAGAGAAAATAAAGGTGGCTGCGAGCTGCGCGAAAGACGTGGAAATTGCCGAACAGAAAGAAAATTGCGCGTAGTACACACACGCGCGCGCGTATAGGAGGACGAAACGATAGGAGATAGAAATTAAAAAAAAAGGAAGAGGGAGGGCAAAAGACGACACGATAAAACGAAAGTATAGAAAAGTATAATATGAGAAAGCTTATATAGAAAGCTCGGAGGGTGGTGTGGTAGTGGTAGTTTTGCGAGAGCGGAAGAAAAAGGCTTTATCGGAAGGAAAAAACGCCAGCTCGTGTATGCAAAAAAAAAAAACCGAGCGGCAATTATTACACGTATAATGTACATTGCTGATTTTTCCTGCGGGAGGGTGTACTGCGCTGTACAGTGTGTAAGCACAAAAAAAATCTCCAGAGCTCCCTCTATACATTCATTAAAATCGAAAAATATACATCCAACGTCTACTATACCCTTTTTTTTGCCTTCCCGCGCGCTGCTGCTGCTGCTAGTACTACATGCACGCGAACGCGGCAAGAAATCAAGAGCAAAAAAAAAATAAAGGAGAAAATGGGGGGTATGATGGATTTTTAATAGTTATACCGCGCGCCGCACACGTATATACCGTGGAATAAATTCATCGCCGGAACATTTACAAATCAGCCGAAGGAGGATCGTTAATCAAATCTTTTTTTTTTATGTCTTTCGTACGAGCTGCGCACGTGAAAAAAAGTCTCGTAATGTATCGTATATATGTACGCGCGGATGATGTACAATTTTCCAGTGACATCGTAATACATTACTCTCTCTCTCTCTCTTTCTCTCTTTTTTATTTGAAGATTATATAGAAAAAAAAAACAAAGACGTAATGGTCGTTGGCTCGATGGAAATGTAGCCAATGGGTTTGGATAACATTTTTTTCGTATCGTAGCTGCGCATCGACCAACGAGCATCATATACAGAGTATATAACGCAACTGTAACTAAAGAGAAGCGCAGAGAGATCTCCGTCCATCCCGAGAGCTCGAGCCATATCCTACTAATTTGAGGGATTAATTTAAGCTCGAACAACGTTAATGGCTTGTGCTTTCGTTCTGTATACGATGTGTATACGTCTATGTGTGTGTGTGTGTGTGTGTGTGTGTGTGTGTGTGTGTGGCTGTTCCGAAACTCTTCGCTCGCATTACGTATATACCCGCGTCTCGCTTGACTCTGTACAACATATATAAACGTAGTCCGTGTATATACGAGTGCCGGGAATAAGATGTAAGTTTCGCGGAGAATTAGTAGCCCTGCTGATGCTGATGTTGCTGCCCTATATGTGTATATGGAGAGGCGCCGCATTACGAACTACGTACATGCACTTGTGTACGCAGTAATTCTCGGGCGTTGGCTCTGGCTCTGGCCCTTGAGTGTATACAGTCGCTCTCTAGGATACATTTATACACGTACACTACGACGTACACGACTTTTTGACCAAGTTTTCGACCGGAACGATCCGATTTCCGAGCTGTAATTCCAGTGCCAGCTGTGTAGTAAATTTCGTAAGAATGAGATTAGGGCGGGTTAAACCTAGTGGAAAAGGTGCGCACATATCTATGTGTACGTTTACGCAAAAGCTCTTGGGAGCTTTGGCACTCGCAGCGCGCGAATCTGACGCCTATATATATCCCAACGCAGCTGAGTGCGGCTGGCATCACGCGGCGACGGCATTTTTTCCGTGTAAAAGTGTCGTTTCGAGCGCGCACATGTCAATGCATATTAATGACAAACCCTATGCATGTGGCATTTATCCCAAATCATTGAAACGAAAAGGGTGCCTGAAAGTACATACAGACCAACACCAACGAGGTATCAGAAGGCTTTCGTGTACTTTTGCAAATTGTACCAAATCATATAAGAGCAAAGGTGGCCTCAATAAACACCATTCTCTCGTGTGCGATAAATGTGGAAAATCCGGACGTTCGATCGAGTTTTTGACTGGATCTTTTCTTTTTCAAATGTATTTTGAAATTCGCCGCAATTTTTCCAAAAGTTCATACTTGTATCCTCTACAGTGACTTGTCGCTTACGCGAGGGACGTTACCACGTGAAGCGCCATCTGGCAGTCGGTATCGAAGTTTGGAGTGAAAAAACATAAGGACCAGAATTTTGATACGGCCGAGATTTTAATTTACTTTTAGGGAGCTCTGGAAGCCTCGGAGATACGCTTCGATGCGTGAGTCAAGAAGACGAATGGACTTTGCGCCGCGGCAAGAGTCGATTTTCATTTATCGATAATCCGATCAGAAAATCATGGCTAGAATAGAGCCATTGAATTCTCTTCTAACGTTTCATCGCGTTCAGAGACGATCTTGTAGTGGCTGTCAGCCAGACGTCTTTAAAAATGAAAGTCCAATATATAGTCGAATTAGTAACAATTCCAAAGACATTTTAAAAATCTCTTCGTACATTTTCTCTTTTCATGAGATTTCTCGAGTCAACCGCATCCATGATCTCGCCTTGAAGCGTTGAATAATTATTCTATAATCGGAAATCATTTTGGTGAATGATCATCGTATTAGACACCACAAAATTGCTCTAAATATACTAATCATGTGTACATATACATCTTACTAATTAGAAAAACATAGCGTAGTAGGAGCCATTTCATGTTTTCGAAGCGTGTCATCCTAATTAGAGACGATTTTGTAGGCGTGGTCAGACGATTAAATTCCAAAGTGAGAGTAACACATGTATAGTTCAATAAGAAATAGCCATTGCAAAACTAAGAAAATGAAGCGTTACTATGAGATTGCTCACAATTTCTGCGTCGGCCTTCTCGCCCTAAGGTGTTAAAAAATCGTGCCATTGTCGAAATTCTCATCAGTAAATATAATTTAAAAAACCGCAAGCTTCATAAATACAAAAACATATGTATAACAATCACCCTTCAATTAAAATGTTGTTTTATGTGTCAAATATGTAATCAGGAACACATAGCATAGCAGGAGCCATTTGATTTTTGAGAAGTGTGTCATGTCATTTCAGAACTATTTTTAAACGTATTTAAATGTAATTGAATAAAAAATATGTGTATCATGATTGATCTTTAATGAAAAAATAATTCAATGTGTCCCATATCTGATCAGGAATACATGGCTTAATAGGAACCATTTGATATTTGGAAAGTGTCTCATATCATTTCGGAACGATTTGTAGGCGTGAATAGTTGGATATCTATAAAAATAATAGAACGTCATATGATCCAATAAGAAAGACTGTAGACTTTCTCTAAATTCGGTACGTCAGCAACTTCAGACATCCGTACACAACGACATGGCTTAAGCACTCATCGTTGCGGTTGGAGTATTTAGAAATAGATACAATCTGATCTACTAATTACAAATTCATTCACGCTTCGGTGAATGACAAATCACGAGCCACCATTTTCTTTATTATAACACGCAATCTAAATTAACAAGTCATTACGTAAAAAATGGAGTAATACGAAAAAACCATAATATCGTCAACACCCACTTGACATTTCATACTGTAGAAACACGCGATAAATTAAAAAGAACAAATTATTTGTATTATGATATTTCTCTAATGAGCATTCGATTAGGAGAACATAGCTATGTAAGAGCTATTCGATTTTTTAGAAAAACATCATCTTAATTAGAGACTATTCTGTAGGCGCAGTGAGCCATAAGTGAAAGTGGCATGAGGACCACAGGCTTTCTCTAAAGCTCGGCCTATAAGCAAAGACACACATCAGTACATAACGACACGAAATTGAATATTTAGCCATTCTGGGCAGTGGTCATCCGAGTGCGGCAATTAAAATGGATATAATAGGCTCTACTAAATACTCATTCATTCATACTGCAGAAAAAAATAATCACGAGCTTCACTTTTTCTGGATTGTAATTCATAGTTTGAATTTATAAATCGTAACAAAGTGAACGCGATGTAGTGTTACTATGAGATTTCTCGAATCATCAGAATCGGTATTTTTGCTTTTAGAGGTTGAATAATCATTGTATAGTTAACAATCCTTTCTGCCACGCGAAATTGCTTCTTAAATACAAAGACCTGTGGACCAGGATCCCTTGTTGTTGAAAAGAAAATCATTCAATTCAAAATCTTATTGAAAAAATATAAGTTTGTAGGAACAACTTAAGTTTTCATCAGCTTAGAAATCTGATTACACACTATTAAATGCTTTGTCTTTGTATGCATCGTTTGATCAATCGAATGCTAAAAAGTCTACAAATGTAACTTGAAGCAATTATTTTTCTATTGCATATACATATCGCTTATCACTAAAGGAGCGATCAATTGTATTAATCAACTTTTGGATTAATTGTTGCCTGAACAATGATACAACAGGCAGCGAAAACGGCACGCGCAGACGTTTCTCTCAATTTTATCGGGAAAATAGAAGAATTTAAGAAGCCATGTTAATTTCGTTAGTCTACAAATGTAACTTGACGAAATCATTTTTCTATTGCAAATACGTATCGCCTATCACGATACACTTTGGCATAAAGGAGCGATCAAATGTATTACTAATCTTTTGGATTTCTCGTTGCCTGAACAATGATACAACACGCAACGAAAATGGCATGCGCAGACGTTTCACTCAATTTTATTGTGGAAGTATAGGAATTAAAGAAGCCATGTTCATTTCAAATGTAACTTGACGCAATCGTTTTTCTATTGCAAATACATATCGCCTATCACTAAAGGAGCGATCAACTATATTAATCAACTTTGGGATTTCTCGTTGCCTGAACAACACGCAATGAAAACGGTACGCGCAGACGTTTCTCTCAATTTTATCGGGAAAATAGAAGAATTAAAGAAGCCATAATTATTTCAATTGTCTCAGACTATAACTGGGTATAAATGTATTTTGATGGCCTATAATCCTCGGCAGCCAAGTCACTACTCAACGAAAAAAATTCTGTTTTTCTAGCATTATCCGCCAATCGACCGCATGGAAGATTACAATTAGGTGTGAAAAATCATTTTACTTTCGTAAATCACTGAAATAATGATTCTATTTGTAGAATACCCGATTAGGAATACATAGAATTTAAAGAGCTGTTTGATATTCTCAAAGTGTACCGTGTGATTCATGAACGATTAGTGGGCAATTTGACATCTACAAAAGTAAAAGAACCACATGGACCACTATAGAAATGAGTTCGGAAGAAATAATGAATGACTTTTTGTAGATTTGTCGTACTGATTTGTCTGTCTTATTTTCAGGCACCATTTCAAATAGTCAATGAATTCTCAGACACTCACCATGTGTAGAATATATTTCGGATTATACTAATTACTCATTTTTTCATGCTTCAGATTGAGACTAGACTCGAAGTTTCTTCATTGTAACACATAATCTAAACGACTATATTCTCGCCGTGAGGTGTGAAAATGTTCGTTCTATGTTATTGCCGTATGTTTACCAAAAGCCTACCACTTGAAACCGTGAACACGTGAAACCGCAAGCTACTTAAAATGTGTTAATTACATTAGTCCGGGCGCCAGCTATTGGTCGAGTTTGCATTTTCGGGTCCATAAGGTAACCAAAGCTTTTTGTAGGTTTTTTGGTGTGCTGAATCGATTTAGCTTGGTTACCAAGCGTTAAAATTGGTATTTTAAAAATTATTAACAAATTTATTGTTTATAACTTTATTTACTCAATATTTGCATACTTATTTATTACACTATAAAAAAATATAGATCAAAACTTCAAATTTTGCTGAAAAAAAGTTCTTTACTAACATATATTTAGACATTGCAGCCGGACGAGAAACCGAACCCTCTTTTTTATACGAACAATGCTCTCGTATTCGCAGATTCGGTATTCGCGGTACTTTTTTGGAACCGAACCCCCGCGGCTACCGGGGTTTGCCTGAATCTATTTATTTATAACTCCAACCGTAACGATGAGTATACGATAATTCCATCTCGTTTGCAACGCATGTCTAAAGATCCAATGAGGGAAGATGTGTAATTAGGCGTTTCTTGAAACATCGTTGAAATCGTGTAACATTGGACCATATGGTACTTTCACTTTTAAAGATGAACTGACCACGCCCACAGATAGCTCTCTAATAGAGATAATATACTTTTGAAAAATCAAATAGCTCTTTCAAAGGTATATTCTCCTAATCCAATGATCATTAACGTGTGATGATGTAAGATGTAATTAACACATTTTAAGTAGCTTGCGGTTTCACGTGTTCACTGTGTCAAGTGGTAGGCTTTTGGTAAACTACGGCAATGATTTCCCATAACATAGAACGATTTTTTCACACCCCATAGCGAGAATATAGTCGTTTAGATTATGCGTTACAATGGAGAAACTTCTCGTCTAGTCTCAGTCTGAAGCATGAATGAATGAATAATTAGTATGCTCTAATTACACGGTGAATGTCTAAGTATTTAATGGCATTTGAAAGTGATGCATAATGAACAAACAGACCGATCAGTAAGTTAAACATACATTATATCTTTCGAATTCGTTTCTATAGGTCCATGTGGTTCTAATCATTCGGGAATCACATGATATACTTCAAGCATATCGGATAGCTCTTTGACTTTTATGTATTCCTAATTAGATATTTTACGAATTGATTCATCATTTTGGTGAATTATGAAAGTAAAACGATTTTTTCACACCTCTTAGTTCTCATTCTCAATTCACGAGTTCTCTCTTTGCTAGTGCCGCTAGGACTCCGAACGATCAGTGATGTGGTACATTGCTCTACTTGAGGCTGCCGTCATTTCCATGCTTTGGAATTACAATTGCGTCTAATCATACTAGTACGGTAAGAAGATTAAGAAACTTCTTCCATTTTTAAATAGTCCTAATAGAGATTCAAAAAATGTGTACGCGTGTAGAAGATTTTTTTGGTTTTGTTATGCACCCTTGCGACTAGAAATCGCGCCTTAATAGTGAAAAGTGTATTGGTCCACTTGAGGCATCGCAACTTGACAGTGTCGAAGTGGGTATACGAGACTAGAAATGAAATGTCCACGCTGTGTTTTGTACATGATTACACAACACTCAAGATTCCGTAGTAAGCCATTAATAAGAATTGTCTCTTAAGAAGGAAATATTTCTCGATAGACTAAATGATGCATTTACAAGCAACACATGAAATCGTGCCTAACGATATTTAGCTAATGAAAGCGTATATGGTTCCTATCAACTCATGTTTTCCTAATGGGAATATAGAAAAACGTGTACGCACGTAGAGGAGATTATTTTGTTCCATTCAGCACACGTGTGACTAGTGATCGCGACGTGTGGTGAAGAAAATGTATTGGTCTACTTGCGGTAGGTCAACATGTTTGTATACGACGTAAAGATTTCAGCTGCTCCAATAGACCTACTTAATAATCGACCTAATCGCTGGTAGCAGATCGAGATAACACAAAACATGAAACGTAAACGGCGCCCGACTAGGTTTCATTCCTATTGGGGAAATATAGTGATACAAGAAGCTATATTGATTTCGTTCGTGTAAGACTGAAAAAAGACGAAATTTTTTTTTGGATTTCATGTGAATGTCGGCTAATCTAATAGACCTATTCAATAATCGACTTAATCGCTGGTGGCCGCTTGTGTAAACACACAACACGAAACGAAAACGGCGCGCGCCGAATGGTCTCACCTATTGGGGAAATATAATAATAAAAGAAGCTACATTGATTTCGTGCGTGTAAGACTAGAGATAGATGAAATTTTTTTTCAGATTTCATGTGAATGTTGGCAGATCTAATAAACCCACGTAATAATCCCAACGGGCACACAACACGAAACGAAAACGGCGCGCGCAGAATGCTCACACCTATTGGGGAAATATAATAATAAAAGAAGCTACATTGATTTCGTGCGTGTAAGACTAGAGATAGATGAAATTTTTTTCAGATTTCATGTGAATGTTGGCAGATCTAATAAACCTACGTGATAATCCCAACGAGCACACAACACGAAACGAGACGGCGCGCGCCGATGCTCTCACCTATTGGGGATATATAATAATAAAAGAAGCAACATTGGTTTCGTGCGTGTGAAACTGGACATAAATGAAATTTTTTTTTAGATTTCATGTGAATGTTGGCAGATCTAAAAGACCTACGTGATAATCCACACGAACACACAACACGAAACGAAAACGGCGCGCGCAGAATGCTCACACCTATTGGGGAAATATAATGATAAAAGAAGATACATTGATTTCGTGCGTGTAAGACTGGAGATAGATGAAATTTTTTTTTAGAAGTCATGTGAATGTCGGCTGATTTAATAGACCTATTCAATAATCAACTTAATCGCTGGTGGCAGCTTGCGTAAACACACAACACGAAACAAAAACGGCGCGCGCCGAATGGTCTCACCTATTGGGGAAATATAATAATAAAAGAAGCTACATTGATTTCGTGCGTGTAAGACTAGAGATAGATGAAATTTTTTTTCAGATTTCATGTGAATGTTGGCAGATCTAATAAACCTACGTGATAATCCCAACGAGCACACAACAAGAAACGAGACGGCGCGCGCCGATGCTCTCACCTATTGGGGATATATAATAATAAAAGAAGCAACATTGGTTTCGTGCGTGTGAAACTGGACATAAATGAAATTTTTTTTTAGATTTCATGTGAATGTTGGCAGATCTAATAGACCTACGTGATAATCCACACGAACACACAACACGAAACGAAAACGGCGCGCGCAGAATGCTCACACCTATTGGGGAAATATAATGATAAAAGGAGATACATTGATTTCGTGCGTGTAAGACTGGAGATAGATGAAATTTTTTTTTAGAAGTCATGTGAATGTCGGCTGATTTAATAGACCTATTCAATAATCAACTTAATCGCTGGTGGCAGCTTGCGTAAACACACAACACGAAACAAAAACGGCGCGCGCCGAATGGTCTCACCTATTGGGGAAATATAATAATAAAAGAAGCTACATTGATTTCGTGCGTGTAAGACTAGAGATAGATGAAATTTTTTTTCAGATTTCATGTGAATGTTGGCAGATCTAATAAACCTACGTGATAATCCCAACGGGCACACAACACGAAACGAAAACGGCGCGCGCAAAATGCTCACACCTATTGGGGAAATATAATGATAAAAGAAGCTACATTGATTTCGTGCGTGTAAGACTGGAAATAGATGAAATTTTTTTTTAGAAGTCATGTGAATGTCGGCTGATTTAATAGACCTATTCAATAATCAACTTAATCGCTGGTGGCAGCTTGCGTAAACACACAACACGAAACGAAAACGGCGCGCGCCGAATGCTCTCACCTATTGGGGAAATATAATAATAAAAGAAGCTACATTGATTTCGTGCGTGTAAGACTTGAGATAGATGAAATTTTTTTTTTCAGATTTCATGTGAATGTTGTGCAGATCTAATAAACCTACGTGATAATCCCAACGAGCACACAACACGAAACGAAAACGGCGCACGCCGAATGCTCTCACCTATTGGGGAAATATGATGATGGAAGAAGCTACATCGATTTAGTGCGTGTAAGACTGGAAATAGATGAAATTTTTTTTAAAAGTCATGTGAATGTCGGCTGATCTAATAAACCTACGTGATAATCCCAACGAGCACACAACACGAAACGAAAACGGCGCGCGCAGAATGCTCACACCTATTGGGGAAATATAATAATAAAAAAAGCTACATTGATTTCGTGCGTGTAAGACTAGAGATAGATAAAATTTTTTTTCAGATTTCATGTGAATGTTGGCAGATCTAATAAACCTACGTGATAATCCCAACGAGCACACAACACGAAACGAAAACGGCGCGCTCAGAATGCTCACACCTATTGGGGAAATATAATGATAAAAGAAGCCACATTGATTTAGTGCGTGTAAGACTGGAGATAGATGAAATTTTTTTTTAGATGTCATGTGAATGTGGGCTGATTTAATAGACCTATTCAATAATCAACTTAATCGCTGGTGGCAGCTTGCGTAAACACACAACACGAAACGAAAACGGCGTGCGCCGAATGGTCTCACCTATTGGGGAAATATAATAATAAAAGAAGCTACATTGATTTCGTGCGTGTAAGACTAGAGATAGATGAAATTTTTTTTCAGATTTCATGTGAATGTTGGCAGATCTAATAAACCTACGTGATAATCCCAACGAGCACACAACACGAAACGAAAACGGCGCGCGCCGAATGCTCACACCTATTGGGGAAATATAATGATAAAAGAAGCTACATTGATTTCGTGCGTGTAAGACTGGAAATAGATGAAATTTTTTTTTAAGAGTCATGTGAATGTTGGCAGATCTAATAAACCTACGTGATAATCCCAACGAGCACACAACACGAAACGAAAACGGCGCGCGCAGAATGCTCACACCTATTGGGGAAATATAATGATAAAAGAAGCTACATTGATTTAGTGCGTGTAAGACTGGAGATAGATGAAATTTTTTTTTAGATGTCATGTGAATGTCGGCTGATTTAATAGACCTATTCAATAATCAACTTAATCGCTGGTGGCAGCTTGCGTAAACACACAACACGAAACAAAAACGGCGCGCGCCGAATGGTCTCACCTATTGGGGAAATATAATAATAAAAGAAGCTACATTGATTTCGTGCGTGTAAGACTAGAGATAGATGAAATTTTTTTTTAGATTTTATGTGAATGTTGGCAGATCTGATAAATCTACGTGATAATCCCAACGAGCACACAACACGAAACGAAAACGGCGCGCGCAGAATGCTCACACCTATTAGGGAAATATAATGATAAAAGAAGCTACATTGATTTAGTGCGTGTAAGACTGGAGATAGATGAAATTTTTTTTTAGATTTCATGTGAATGTTGGCAGATCTAATAAACCTACGTGATAATCCCAACGAGCACACAACACGAAACGAAAACGGCGCGCGCCGAATGCTCTCACCTATTGGGGAAATATAATGATAAAAGAAGATACATTGATTTCGTTCGTGTAAGACTGAAAATAGACGGAATTTTCCTTTCGATTTCGTGTTAATGTCGGCTGATGTAAAAGACCTTCTCAATAATCGACCGAATTGCTGCTAGCAGATCGAGTTAAAACACAGCACAAAACGAAAACGGCGCGCGCGGAAACATCACACCTATTGGGGAAATATAATGATTGAAGAAGCTACATTGATTTCGTTCGTGTAGGACTGAAAAAAAACGAAATTTTTTTTTCGATTTCGTGTTAATGTCGGCTGATGTAAAAGACCTACTCAATAATCGACCGAATTGCTGCTAGCAGATCGAGTTAAGACACAGCACAAAACGAAAACGGCGCGCGCGGAAACATCGCACCTATTGGGGAAATATAATGATTGAAGAAGCTACATTAATTTTGTTCGTGTAAGACTAAAAATAGACGGAATTTTCCTTTCGATTTCGTGTTAATGTCGGCTGATGTAAAAGACCTACTCAATAATCGACCGAATTGCTGCTAGCAGATCGAGTTAAGACACAGCACAAAACGAAAACGGCGCGCGCGGAAACATCGCACCTATTGGGGAATGATTGAAGAAGCTACATTAATTTCGTTCGTGTAAGACTGAAAATAGACGGAATTTTTCTCTTGATTTCGTGTTCATGTCGGCTGATGTAAAAGACCTACTCAATAATCGACCGAATCGCTGCTAGAAGATCGAGTTAAGACACAGCACAAAACGAAAACGGCGCGCGCGGAAACATTGCACCTATTGGGGAAATATAATGATTGAAGAAGCTACATTGATTTCGTTCGTGTAAGACTGAAAATAGACGGAATTTTACTCTCGATTTCGTGTTTATGTCGGCTGATGTAAAAGACCTACTCAATAATCGACCGAATTGCTGCTAGCAGATCGAGTTAAGACACAGCACAAAACGAAAACGGCGCGCGCGGAAACATCGCACCTATTGGGGAAATATAATGATTGAAGAAGCTACATTGATTTCGTTCGTGTAAGACTGAAAATAGACGGAATTTTTCTCTCGATTTCGTGGCAATGTCGGCTGATGTAAGAGACCTACTCAATAATCCACCGAATTGCTGTTAGCAGATCGAGTTAAGACACAGCACAAAACGAAAACGGCGCGCGCGGAATTTTCACACTTATTGGGGAAATATAATGATTGAAGAAGCTACATTGATTTCGTTCGTGTAAGACTGAAAATAGACGAAATTTTTTTTTCGATTTCATGTTAATGTCGGCTGATGTTAAAGACCTACTCAATAATCGACCGAATTGCTGCTAGCAGATCGAGTTAAGACACAGCACAAAACGAAAACGGCGCGCGCGGAAACATCGCACCTATTGGGGAAATATAATGATTGAAGAAGCTACATTGATTTCGTTCGTGTAAGACTGAAAATAGACGGAATTTTTCCCTCGATTTCGTGGCAATGTCGGCTGATGTAAAAGACCTACTCAATATTCGACCGAATTGCTGCTAGCAGATCGAGTTAAGACACAGCACAAAACGAAAACGGCGCGCGCGGAAACATCACACCTATTGGGGAAATATAATGATTGAAGAAGCTACATTGATTTCGTTCGTGTAAGACTGAAAATAGACGGAATTTTCCTTTCGATTTCGTGTTAATGTCGGCTGATGTAAGAGATCTACTCAATAATCCACCGAATTGCTGTTAGCAGATCGAGTTAAGACACAGCACAAAACGAAAACGGCGCGCGCGGAATTTTCACACCTATTGGGGAAATATAATGATTGAAGAAGCTACATTGATTTCGTTCGTGTAAGACTGAAAATAGACGAAATTTTTTTTTCGATTTCATGTTAATGTCGGCTGATGTTAAAGACCTACTCAATAATCGACCGAATTTCTGCTAGCAGATCGAGTTAAGACACAGCACAAAACGAAAACGGCGCGCGTGGAATTTTCACACCTATTGGGGGAATATAATGATTAAAGAAGCTATATTGATTTCGTTTGTGTAAGACTGAAAATAGACGAAATTTTTTTTTCTATTACACATTAATGTTGGCTGATGTAATAGATCTACTTACTTATCGACACTAACACGGAACACGAAACGAAAACACAGCACGCCGAATTTTCTCAGCTATTGGGGGAATATAATGATTCAAGAAGCTATATTGGTTTCGTTCGTGTGAGACTGAAAATAGACGAAATTTTTTTTTCGGTTTCATGTTAATGTCAGCTGATGTAATAGATCTACTTACTCATCGACACGAAAACACAACACGAAACGAAAATGGCGCACGCCGAATTTTCACACCTATAGGGCGTATAGTTTTCGAGAAACAATCATTTGTTTGTAAAAACTCTTCCCTAAACGGAGGCTGTGGCTCAATTGTTAATAAACATAGCGAGTCCGTTCGAAGCGTAAATGAATGTTTGAGACTTGTACTTTTACGTAGCAAAAACTTTTAAACGGAAAATCAAAAACATATACGATAAACCATGCGATGAAAATTCGGTACTTCTTAAGTTATTAACAAATAGACAGTCAGAGTATTAATGAAATAGATATTGAAAAAAATCAGTATGGAACGTTATAGCATACTCAGTCGGGGCAACGAATGCAGCGTTTAAAATAGATATAATCGGATTTACTAAATACTCATTTATTTATGCTGGGGAAGTAAATTATCACGAGCTTCATTTTTTTCGATTGTAATACGTAATTTTTATTTATATATCATTACAAAACAAACATGGTATAGTGTCAAATAATGAAAAGTTAAATAATAATTTCATAGTTCACAATCGTTTATGACACATGACAACTAATCACTCGTAGATACAAAATTGAAGAGAAACACGAAATTGCTTCATAAATACAAAGACCCGTGTAACACGATCACTTGATGTTGTAAGGAAAAGTCGTTGACTGTGAAATCTTATTAGTAATACATAGAATGGAAAGAGCCATGCCCATAAGTGAAAGTAGATAGACCAATATGAAATCATTCTAAAAAAATAATTGGATAAACACAGCGTAAAAATTTCATTTCCAGTCCAGTACACATTGTACCCATTGTACCCTACGTCGTATACAAACATGTTGACCGACCGCAAGTAGACCAATACACTTTCTCCACCACACGTCGCGATCACTATTCACACGAGTGCTGAATGGAAAAAAATAATCTTTTACGCGTGTACACGTTTTTCAATATTCCCATTAGGAAACCATGAGTTGATAGGAACCATATACGCTTTCATTAGCTAAATATGATTAGGCACAATTTCATGCGTTGCTTGTAAATGCATCATTTAGTCGATCGAGAAATATTTCCTTCTTAAGAGACAATTCTTATTAATGGCTTACTACGGAATCTTGAGTGTTGCGTAATCATATTCAAAACACAGCGTGAACATTTCATTTCTAGTCTCGTATACCGCACATCGACACTGTCAAGTTGCGATGCCACAAGTGGACCAATACATTTTTCACTATTAAGGCGCGATTTCTAGTCGCACGAGTGCATAACAAAACCAAAAAAATCTTCTACACGCGTACACATTTTTTGAATTTCTATTAGGACTATATAAAAATGGAAGAAGTTTCTTAATCTTCTTACCGTACTAGTATGATTAGACGCAATTGTAATTTCAAAGCATGGAAATGACGGCAGCCTCAAGTAGAGCGATGTACCACATCACTGATCGTTCAGAGTCCTCGTGGCACTAGCAAAGAGAGAACTCGTGAATTGAGAATGAGAACCACGAGGTGTGAAAAAATCGTTTTACTCTCGTAATTCACCAAAATGATGAATCAATTCGTAAAATATCTAATTAGGAATACATGAAATTCAAAGAGCTATTCGATATGCTTGAAGTATATCATGTGATTCCCGAATGATTAGAACCACATGGACTTATAGAAACGAATTCGAAAGATATAATGTATGTTTAACTTACTGATCGGTCTGTTTGTTCATTATGCCTCACTTTCAAATGCCATTAAATACTTAGACATTCACCGTGTAATTGGAGCATACTTATTATTCATTCATTCATTCTTCAGACTGAGACTAGACGAGAAGTTTCTCCATTGCAACACATAAACTAAACGACTATATTCTCGCCGTGAGGTGTGAAAAAATTGCTTTATGTTATGGGAAATCATTGCCGTAGTTTACCAAAAGCCTACCACTTGACACCGTGAAACCGCAAGCTACTTAAAATGTGTTAATTACATCTTACATCATCACACGTTAATGATCATTGGATTAGGAGAATATACCTTTGAAAGAGCTATTTGATTTTTCAAAAGTATATTATCTCTATTAGAGAGCTATCTGTGGGCGTGGTCAGTTCATCTTTAAAAGTGAAAGTACCATATGGTCCAATGTTACACGATTTTAACGATGTTTCGAGAAATGCCTAGTTACACATCTTCTCTCATTGGATCTTTAGACATACGTCGCAAACGAGATGGAATTATCGTATTCTCATCGTTGCGGTCGGAGTAATAAAGAAATCGATATCGTTTGTCTATTAATCTATCGTCTTAATACATTTTTTGATTGATAAACGATCATAAAGATGTAGATGTCGCACAAAAGTTCAGTTTCGGTTCCTTTACAAACGAATCGAACCGAAAGAAACTACGGTAGCTCTTTTATCCTCAACATCGACACATAACTTATATATTTGTAAAAACGAGATGTTTGAAAAGATCACTGCCCTCGCGCGTCATAGGCAAATATTATATACAATGACCCAGAGAAAACACACTCATGTTTAAATAGCTTATACAGCTAAATACACCTGTGCAGGTGTATCGCGTGTCAAAGGCTCTTTACACTTGCGCCCATAAAGACCAATAAGCGCGTGCACTGTGCGTGCGCTCATACAAGTGCAACCCGATCGTATACGACTGTGCGCAGTCAGCCACGGGTTACAGTCGCCTGCTTGATTTATATTTATGAGAGAGTGCATGAATACGAGACGCAGGTATAAATTCAATATTATCAAGTACGAACCCGAAGTGTACATATAGATGCGTATGCGCTTGTGTGCACACGCGTGTACAGTTATGCATACACGCATACATCAATTTTACCATACGTATAGTACGCATGCGGGTACGTATCGCTGTGTATAATACCGACACTGACTTTTATCAGTTGCCACACCAGTACGTACATTTCTATATCTTTTTGCCGTTCGCTGTCTCTGTACCTTTAATTGGCGAGTCACGCGTGAAGCGGGGTATATACGGAGAAAAAAAAGATGCACGCGAGAGTCGCGTATCACGTGAGGAACTCGCGGTGTGTCGTCATTAGTCGCGAGCACTCGGCGATACTCGTATGTACACGTATTACTTTAATGAACTAAAAAAAAAGTAAAAAGGCAGAAAAAAAACGTGTATATATTTTAATATTTCAATAATCCGCAACGACGAGAGCCCGTATATACGTGCACGTGAGTGGAGTGCGTACATGGTCCCCATAGGCGGAAACGAAGAAATACAATGAGAGAATTACCCAGAGCTGAGGGAAACAGAGAGAGAGAGACAGACGGAATATATCGCGATATTTTAACTTGGATGCGTCTATGGAGCGCACATAGACACATTCGCGCACACATACTTCTGGTAAAATTAACAGAAGCTTCTGTAATTGAGTGCTTTAATGGGAAATTCCTACTCTTGAACAAACATTCGTACAAACACACACACACACACATAGACATAGACAGACGGACGGACACGCGGAGAAGCTGCTGCTCGCACGCGCGCATTCGCTCGAGAATGCTAGATTCTTCGGTAAATAACCTGAATGCGTGGATCGACGAGAGACTTCTCTCTTCCTCGTGTCTTGACCCTTCCTCGCGGGTTGCGGACAAGAAAAAAACGACGAATAGAAGTAGCAGAAGAAGAAAAGGAGGAAGTATACAGAAATGAATTAAAAATGGGAAAAAAGGACGGAGCGGGAGAAAAAGTAAAAAAAGAAATAAGGGTTTGAAACGAAAAGCACTCAAACGAGCTGTGTGTGTACGGTGCGCGCGAGTCCTTTGACCGTTTAGTAACGGCGAACTCTTTGAAATGACAGTGTATATGGCAGGTTCTCTGTGAAATTGAGAGGTCGAAAAAAATTTTCCAGGAGCGTCCGTTACTTTTCTTTCGGAAGGCACTGAAAACGACGTTTTTAGAAAAAAGTGGTGCAGAGCTTTTTACTGAAAAAAAAAAAATACTTCAAGAGAATCTGAACGTTTTGGGAGCTTGTTGCTCTTGAAATATGAAAAAAGATGATTCACAAGTCAAACTCAAATTTTGTTTTGAAATTCGGGTAAGTGAAACAACGAATTTTCACACCACCAAAAAAATAAAGTTTTCAGTCATTAAATTTCACGGAGAATCTACCATATACCTTACTAGTGCAACTCATGAAGACGACTACGACGACGACGTCGACCGGCGTCGCCTTGCAAAAGCGGACAACTGTACACAGAAACTCAAGCGCGTCAAGTTTTCATTCATGTGTCTATACGTAGCGCACACACACATATGTATTATATACGGCACACGTGATACGTACATACAGCAGCACTACTCGTGCGTGTGTCTGTGTTCGTGTGCGTTGGTTGCGTTTTACGCTCCACGCAATTAACGATAACGAAGCTAATTACTCGCGCGTAATCCAGAGCGAAGAGAGTAAGAGGAAAAGATAAGAGCCGGAGAGAGAGAGAAAAAAAGAAGAGAAGTGAAAATTATGGCCGAGCTACAATGGGAAATTGGTGAGATAATAAATTATGGCGCTTCCCTTTGAAGGTGACGTTGATACGCGCGAGCGCGCAGCTTTATATATTCATCCGATGCACCCGTTTGTGTGCGTCTCGCGACGAGCCACGAGAGCATACAGAGGATGATAAAAAAAACAATAATCTTTTTTTCTCTTCCTTCTACGTACGCACACACTCGCACGACCAGAAAAGAGAGAATATACTATATATGTACGTGTGTGACTCGGACTTATTAATATGCAGCTTGCGCGACGCGCTATACGGCGCTGCATTAATATAGCTGCTCCCCCCCGAAGGTCTAGGCTAACGTGACATCCGCGTTTATTGTCTCTCTTTCGCGCGTCGTATCGTCGCAGCAGCTCTCGGATATTACCTTTTAGCATTTAGACGCTCGTTTTCTCTCTCTCTTATGCTCACTCTCTTTCCGTACGCATGGCTCGTGCGCGCGTACGTGTATATTAAAGCTCTTTAATTCCCCACCCGTTTTTCGACTCGTCGTCGACGCTCGAGCGCGAGCTTGTGCGTTATGTGTACGTGCGAAGGAAGTTACATCGCTGTGTATTTGTCTTTGAATTACGTGATAATTTGGGAATCATTTAGAAGCTGACTCAATTTTATGATACTAATCACGAATTGACTCTTACTTTTATCTATAACTTTATCTTTTTGCTTGTGATCATCAAGTATGCGGGCACACGCCATCTAGAAATATATCAAGTACTATTTAATGTTTCGCTCATTAATTTACGTATAAAAACAAAACTTTGGGCCCACGGTACACAGGCCGGTTTAATATACATAAAAAGAGTTTTTCAAGGCTCGATGCAGAAAAAACACGAAGAGAGAATAATTGCGTTCGGGCTGACGAGCCAGAAAAATCAAATGAAATACAAAACAAAATAATAATTAAAAAATATATGTATAATAGTATCATGAGTCAACTCAATTCCGCAATGTAAAGCAGCTTTCCAAGACGACAATATCAGAAGAGATTTGGCTACTATAAATACACACTTTTCGTATATACCAAAATGCATTACTAAACTGGAAACAAAAAATTTGCCTCCGCGAGATGCGATTTCTATTATTAAAGAAGCATTTGTAAAAACAACTCAAATTCCAGATTATTTAGGAGAAATTAAAGAAAAATTAGATAATATTTCAGCGAATAATCCAGGATATTCTAAATTATGTCAAATAGATGATTTTGTTAATACTAAAGTAAATATTGAATTGCCTGAGACTGTGTCTCCAAGCATAATTCCCAATTTCAAATATTGCCCTACCACTTCGGTTGACGTTGAAAGATCATTTTAAGCCTATAAAGTTATGTTAAATGATAGAAGGCGTAGTTTAACAATGGAAAATTTAGAAAAATACTTGGTAGTCCATATGTACTACAATATTAATGAAAATTCTCTTTAAATAAATAATTCGTAATTCAAACTACATAAATGCATATTTCTATTATTTTTGCATATTTCAAATATTTTTAACTGATATTGCATATTTTCAACATATTTTTTTGCATATAATCCGGGCTCTAATCATGACGTTTAAACATGAAACGAATAAATTTGCCCTCAGCTAGGTTTACATTTTTGACTCGTATCGCAAATAAGAGACAAAAATTTCTAGACAATCCAACAGGCAGGTGCAGATGTGACCTCTATATAAGCGCCAAGGTTTGATTTTTCGCTTGCGGCTGAGGAGACACCTAGCTTGATGTATCCTAACTATAGTTGACAAAATGATGGTAAAAGTATAATCTTGTGTTGTGTAAAGTAAAATTCAAAAAAAACCTTCGACGGTTCCAAAAGTAAAATATGAATAATGAATATTATCGAATTCGAAAAATTTTCAATTTCAGAGCAAAAGGAGTTTTTCTCCAGCCGTGAGTACCTAATGTTCAATTTTTTTTAATGTCTTTTTCATCTTTTTTTTTTTTGTATTTTTTTTCTTTTTTTTCTTTTTTTTTTCTTTTTTTTGTCTTTTTTTTTTTTTGGCCTTTTTTGTCTTTTTTTTCTTTTTTTATTTTTTTAAGTTTTGTATACTAATTAAATCTCTCACGGCCCGAGTCACTTACTTCGATTTTTTGGCGAAGATCCAACGATGTTTTCCCGATGATCCAACGACGAACGCCACCGGGCCCCGAGGCAAGAATCGAACCCCCGGATCTCCATATGTCTGGCCAGAACCACATGGAGACTCGAGCGTCATAACCACTTACCCACGAGGCCCATCACTTATAAATGTAAAAAACTTC
>NW_019641677.1:1550271-1660197 GCF_000599845.2 Trichogramma pretiosum
TTTTTTTTTTTTTTTTTTTTTAAGAGAAAGCCAACTGAATCAAATAAAAAAAGCTAAAATATTTATTGTCGGTAAAGTAGAAATCTCAGACAAAATGACCGCCTGCTTGGGGCCGTTGCGTATGTAGAAGTTTTTTACATGAATTAGTGAAGAGCCTCGTGGGTAAGTGGTTATGACGCTCGAGTCTCTATGTGGTTCTGGCCAGACATATGGAGATTCGATGGGTTCGATCCTACCACGGGGCTCGGTGGCGTTCGTCGTTGGATCATCGGGAGAACATCGTTGGATCTTCGCCAAATAATCGAAGTAAGTGACTCGGGCCGTGAGAGATTTAATTAGTATACAAAACTTAAAAAAAAAAAAAAAGAAAAAAAAGACAAAAAAGGCCAAAAAAAAAATAAAAAAAGACAAAAAAAATTAAAAAAAAGGAAAAAAAGACAAAAAAAAAAAAAAAAAAAAAGATGAAAAAGACATTAAAAAAAATTGAACACTAGGTACTCACGGCTGGAGAAAAACTCCTTTTGCTCTGAAATTGTCGAAGGTTTTTTTTGAATTTTACTTTACACAACACAAGATTATACTTTTACCATCATTTTGTCAACTATAGTTAGGATACATTAAGCTCTCAAAATTTTTTTGGATCACATAGAAGTTTGAATATTGAAAAAACACGAAATTGAAAAATGTATTATAATAATAATAAGTAAAAATTTGAATAATAAATGTCGTGAATTCATGGTCTGAGATAATAAGCCTTAGGAGTTTTTGTATAATTTATCTTGAAAAGTAAAAAGATTTGTATCTTCATTGTTAGCCGAAGTTTGATCGAGATTTAATCAAACTTCAATTTTCAAATCCCTTAAAGAACAATCAGCACGAATTTTTCACAAACCTCTATGTACTTTTCTTTTCTTATTCGTTATTGGATTGTTTGGTGAATTTTTACATTTTACAACATTTTCCAAGGTCTTATGATAAAAAATGAATACTAAATTTTAGAAATTTGTACACACAAGTAGCTACAGTTTATCTTATGGCTAGCTTTTGGTTGCGACTATGGCCAATTGGCTATCGAACAAAATTACACCAATTGGGGTACCATCGATTCATGCTTGTTCTTGGATTTCTACGACAGGTAGCTTAGATATGCGTATAGCTTGCGTTGAGGACCAATACCCTCATTATTATTGTACTCAATTGTTTCTAAGTATCTAACTGGACAAAATACTTTCAAATAGGGCTTTGAAAAGGGTTATCATGTGTATTCTTGAAAAAAACATTTTTTTTCACTTTTACAGCCTAGTACTGTTATTGAAAAATGAAAAATAATTAAGCCCCCTGTTAGCCCTTAAGTAACCTCAACTTAAAACACGAATGAAAAACCTAGCGGTATCTAATGAAAACATTCGGACTCTAATTTATATTTATCAATAATTAATAATCATTTTCATCGCAATTTCCGAAGAAAATGTTAAGAAAGTGTGAAATATATCGTGCTTCGAATTCGATTCTTGTGAAATTTTTTTCAAATCATGTGACTTTTTGAATTTAAAAAATTCTCTTAAATGGGTCTCGGTTGGAACGTTGGAATTATTCGAGTTCAAGTTATGCGATTTCTAATATATAAACTTGCAATGCTTGGGATAAAGTCTCAGCACTGCCGTGCAAAGATAGTCATTGAAAACAGAAAACAGAATATTAATTCTGATAAACGCGCCTTCAACTGACATAAAATATTTATTCAACTAGACAGCGAAAGAGAGAGAAATAGAATATTAAACGCAATCGTTCTTAGCAGATGATTATTTTAGAATATACATCAATTACAGGTGAGTGAAATTGAAATTTATGATAATAAACCGTGTAGAGCGAATAATGTATAGCTTTGTTAATCTTGTCGATACTTACTATTACACGTATATTATAACCACAAAGCAAATTGCTGAAAATTGATTTTGATTGATTTGTATTTGCCGTATTACTCTGGGCTTTCAGTTCGTTCTATTGCGTGAAATTTCCATCGAAATAATAAGAAAATTTATAAATACAACCGAAACATTTTTCAATTATATACAATTATTTTTATCCTATCACTTGCAGATTTACCGATTTAAAGGTAAATGCCATCTAGTGGCGGATGCTTGCTTTAATTATGATTAAAATTTCATACTTTTCTTGAGCAATGAACCAAAAAATAATTCAGTATTAAAATATTAACTTTCTATGAAAATGTTGGAATTCGAGTACAGATTTCAACCCTTTTCGTTCATTTTTTCTATGTGCAGTTAATCAAAATGAAATAAATTATTGATGATAAATTAATTCTCAACGAAGATTCCATGTAAAATCACCTTAAATGAATTTGTTTTTTTTTTAATTATAATGTCTGATTGTAAATTGAATCTGCATTAAATTTAAGTTCATTCTACATATTACCTATCTTTACAATGAAAAAAAAGAAAAAGATTACGAAGGTACGGACGAACGGTGACATTAGTCACAAGTCGAGCGCGAACGAGACCGACCTGTATATACATAGGTGCTGCACTCCTCAGACTGCAGCCAAGCGACGTCGTGGTATTTAAGTTATATATCGTAGCAGTGTATACCCGCGCGTGGCAAGAAAGCCATTCGCGACACCGCGCGCGACTCGGATAATTTGTACTGGTTTCTTGTTTCTCTCCTCTCTCGCTTACTCGCTTCGCTCTCTTTTCTTACATCATCTTTTTTTCTTGCCTCGCTTCCCTCCTTCCTCTTCTATTTATTTTTTTCTCATGTCTTCCTTTTGACTCTTTACCTTTCTCGCGCGCTCGCCAGCTCATATTGTGTTTATAATATACCGCACGCGCGTGGGTGGGCGGGCAGCGGCTTATAAACCAGCGCTTAACTTATATATATATCGCGCGTATATAATGCACCTCTTTCTTTCGGTCCGTTTCGCGTCTCTACTTACAACCCCAAAATTACGACCTCAACGATCTTGAATTATCACGTCGCACCGAGCGATGTACGAGCTCTCCTCGTTTTTTTGTCTCTCGCGTATAGTAGCTACTATATACTGTACACGATAATAATCTCGATTCAATATTGACTCTCGCATTAGAGCTTGAAGCATTAGCGGAAGTTTTGCGCCCATTACGTTATTGTTATTAATTCTTTCGGTCTTTATTTTTCTTCTTCTTTTTTTTTAAATTCGTTTCACCGTTTACGATGAAAATGAAATAAAAAGTTCGAGATATATAGGGGTGAAGGGCCGGGTAAACCAAATGCACGCATTCGTATAATATATATACGGCGGCGCATTATATTTATAAAGGCGAAAATGCCTTTGACATGTATCGCGTATATGTATGCCCTACAGTATGTGTGATATTACAATTTCAATATCGCGTGCTCCTCGCGTAGCTATATTTTAATTAAAATTCGCGTATTACATACGTGTATGTGTGTGTGTGGAAACACACTCTCGCGGGCACAGAAAATTCTTTCCACTCTAATTACTGGAGAATTCGAGAGAGCGAGGGAGAGAGAAAACTTTCATGGCCGTGTGCATGCTTCATATATATGTACGTGCAGTGTGTATATGCGCGCGGCATTCGAAACATCGCACGTGAGAAACTATTCACCGGAATATCATAATTATGTAACTTACGTTACGTCGAGAGGATAGGATATATATATAATACGACAATTACGATAGTTAAAATTAATTCCAAAGTATAGCAAATATTTCCTCGTTAAACGTCGCCCGTAGGCTGTAACAATATATAGTTCTCGAATTATAATAGGTATATACGCACGCCGAGTTAATGACGGAAAATTAAGTTTGAAAAAAAGCCCGCTAAATTTTCGCGCGCGCGTGTACGACATAAATCGACAAACGTTTCAATTATCAACTCGCCCGAAATTATATACGCGCAGCATCGAGCGCGTATAATACAAATGTTCGCATTAAGCATGCATTATTTTAGAAAGAAAATGGGGTTACTGCTGCTACTACTAAGTACGCGTTTACCGCACCCCCGGCACGTTCGGGCCGTACATCGTAGGTCTTTTCTTCGGGCGCCTCGGCCTTTCTATATCTTTTCTCGCGTCGGCTTCCTTTTATTTCTCTCTCTCTCTCGAAAAAACTTATTCTATACAACTGGCCTCGCGCGCGTAGCTCACCTTATCTCGCCTACAGCTCAACGATTTACTTCTTTCTTCCTCTCTGGCTTCTTCCTCTTTTTTTTTTAACTTCGTAGTAGTGGTAGTAGTAGTAGTAGTACAGAGAGCGAGAGCGACGTGCGGAAAACACTTTTTTTCTCTCTATCCGCCTGTACTCCCTTTTTTACCGTATTCCACGCTCTTCATACTTTATCTTACACGCGGCCCGAAAAAAAACGGGGGAGAGGCAGAGAGAGAGAGAGAAAAAGTTTCGGCTCGCCTATGCTTTGGCTCTCTCTCTCTCTCTGTACTATGCGCGCGCCTGCCTCGTCGACTTGTTTGGAATACGCTTAAATGGCGAAATCACGGGACAAGTTGTAAATTCGTCGCTTCGGAACAGTTTACCACCCTGTGCTACGACTCCGAAGCGCTGCTTTTTTCTCTCTCTCTCTCTTTCCTTCTCTCTATACTTTGCCTTTTGCCTTTTGCGCCCAGCGCACCACCAAGTTGTATCGAAGTTTTGTTCTGTATATACGCCGGATAGTGCGCGCCAGCGCGCCGCCACTTTTGCACCGACGAGTTTATGATGGACAAAAAAACACACGAGCGCGCGCACACACAATGATTTACATTCTCTCTGCATTTAATCGAAATTGCATCGCTGTACGCATTAGTTGGCTTAATACACAAAGTTTGCATTTCGAACGTTTCTGCTAACGCGCGGATGATTTATGCGATTTACGATCCATGCCGACTCGAGAACGCTTGTGTATATATCGTACGATCTACGAGCAAAGTTTCGCGCTAAACATCGCTAATTCTAATCGAATCGAATCCCATGCGTTTACTAAGGAAATATACACGTGTCTCGAAAAACTGAACAAATTCATTGAGTTAGTAGCAATAATCGTTTGGATAATTTACATATATATGATTCTCTCAGGCCCTGAAATATAAAAGCACGATCTGCCGAGTATACGCATTGTACATCCAATGAAACAATTCTTATTTTTAAGGCACTTAATTTTTATCATGTTATGTATGAAAATTAAGAAAAAAATGGAAAATTCAAAACCATATTCAATTTCATTTCAAATAATAATTGAGCATTATATTAAAGAACCCGACGCATACTTCTTTCGGAATTCCAGTGAATTATTAGTTCCGGAACTTACTAGAGCATCAACTCAACATTCTTGCAACGCACAATTCTCTAGGAGGTACCAGACCAATTTGTTCGTTGTTCGGTGAGGAGGTTAAAAAGAATAAAGACCACTTGTTAAATTGACAGCAAGTCTTTTTCAGCTATACCGAATCTATCTGCGAACTTCTACTTTCCACTTTGGCCGCTAGGTGACCGCGGAGCGCTGAGTGCGTCCCCCAAAGTGAGTGGACCACGCCAGAAGTTAAGTATCGGGCCCTCAAATTGAAATTTAGGTTGGAATTACTTCGCAGGTATTTTCACATCACGCGCGGCTGACTCGACCACAACTCATTAACTCAGCGAGATTAGACCGTTATAACGACTGTGACGAGTGGAGATGGGCTGATATTTTTATATTAGACTTGAAGGATGAAAAGTTATAATTATCGACTGAAATTACTGAAAATTTAGTACATTTGAAAATATACAAATTTTCGTGTATAAAACCCCAAATATTTTCATAAACATACGTCGAAAATTCAGATAGCTTCTTAAAATTGAAACGGGGCCGCCGCGGACGTATTATATCATGCGCTATCAATCTCTACCCTGTATGTGTACACACGAATGCGGGGGCGAGGCGCCGAGACTCTGGCTTCGATATGTATCGCGTACACCTCCCACCCTCCCCCGCGCGCATTTATATACAACCCTCGCGAGAGTCGTTCTGCTTTTAGCCACTTTTATTGCCGCTGCAGCTCAACGTTTCGCGTGCTCGAAAATATGTCCGTAGATATTTCTCATCTCTTATACGTTGCCTGTGCTAGTGAAAGGGGTTGCATATACGTACATATAGCCACGACGCACGTAGGAAGTCGGCGATGAAGGAAAGAGAGCAAAAAAAAAGTAGAGGAAGAAGAAGAAGAAGGAAATTCAAGAAAGTACCGCGGGTTATGTAGTAGCTACTGCTGCTGCTGCTGCATGGCGAGTACAATTCCGCAAACATACATGTATGCGAGTGCGTGTATATGCGCGCGCGCGTCACATACGCGCATATAACTGCAGACATGAAAATGCAGAAATTGTTCGCCGTATATCGCACACGAGGAAAGAAAAAAAAAAGAATAGAGGAGCCGCGCGAGGAAAGAAATATTTGGCACTGTATGGCTCGTCGACTGCTGCTGCTGCAATGACTGAGACAAATTACTCGTGGGAAAAATGCATACAGACACGCATCGTCGCGGTGTATTATACTGCGCACGAGTAATATTGCGAGATGTATGATGTATACGCGCGCGTCTCCGGGGTGGCTCCTGCGGCGCGCACGATTTACGAATCGATAGTAGCGGTGCGCGGACGCGTCGAAACGAGAGCATACATATTTAGCTACTGGTTGAGAGAGAGAGAGAGAGAGAGAGAGAGAGAGAGAGAGAGAGAGGATCGATATAAAATCCGTCAGTACTGGACGCGATATCCGCGATATATTTTACTCCGGTACTCCTCCTGCACGTGCTGTGCTCGCCGAAGCCGCAGGCGTACTCGATTCCCATTTTTCTCTCTCTCTCTCGAAGCGACGCGCGATGATGTATATATTTATAGATCGCGAGCGAGTCCGTGGCTTTACATAAACACACGTATCGATAATATAATTCGCGCAACTTGATACCTACACCACTACCGCACACATACTACATATAAAACGTTGCATTGAGACGTTACGCCATAACGTATACGAGATATCGTAATCCATCTAGATATCCTCGCCGTATAAAGAGATCTTTATTAGCGAAGGATTCTCTTGTACGTATATAGTCGAGGTATAGGATATATTATTATAGTAAAAACTTGTGCGGGTCCGTGTGCGAGTCTAATCGAGACGACGCTATATAGCTAATCGCGGCACGCAGCCTGCGCGCGATGTTTCTGCGCGGATATATATACAGCGGTGCACGGTTGCGCCTTTTCACGGGCGAATAAAGTGTACTCGAGATGTATAAATCACGAGCCCCCCTACCCCCTCTCTCTTTTTATATATACCAATGCCACACGCTCTGGGCAACCGTGACAGCTCGAAATTCCGTACACGGTGTTTTTCCGCGACTACTACTACTACTACGACAAAAAGCCCGAGGAAAAGGGAATTGCCACGGTCTGGAAAAAAAGTAAAAAAAAGGTAAAAAAAAAAAGGAGCAATTGATGGATGGCCGTCGAGCGAGCGAGACGAGTACAAAGTGAAGAGACTCTCGCAGCTTCTCTCTCTCTCGCTCTGGAGTTGTTAATTGACGAGCTGCCGGACATGCGGATGGATCGTTTGCCTTCGCGCGCGCGCGACCTTCGGACCTCGTGCTGTTGCTTCTGCTGCTGCTGCACGAGCCCCCCGAGGGGACCTGCCCGTCTGTAGTAGTAGTAGTAGTTCAGTGCGGCTGGCACGATTTTTTAATTTGTCGCGCCGCGATGTATTTTTATTTATTTTTTTTTTTTTTTCATCGTTGCCGATCAACCGGTTGATGTATAAACGTGGTCGTGTGTGTGCGCGGATCGCTTACAATTACACCCGATCGCGATATTTTATTTATACATGCTGGGTCCGGGCGTTGAAATGATAATAATACAGTTATGGAAAACCCGGATGAGTAGCAGCAGCAGCAGCAAAGACGATAGCGCAAAAAAGAAAGAGAGAGAAAAGGCTGAAATATATTTATCGCTTATAACATGCCGGGCGAATTATCCGCATCGCTTTGTGTGTGCATCGTACACGAAGGCGTATTTATACGCGTATATAGAGATAGATGTATAATACACGCATGCTGCGATCCGGGCGAGGCAATCAAAACTTCAAACTCCCGTCTCGACAATGATCGCTCGTGTGTGTTTGTATATGCACTATATATAACAAACGCGTGTGTATACGCCCTACAATTATATTAATGCACGCGGCAAAACTACAGGTATACGTGTGTGTGTGTGTGTACATACGCGAGCATCGAGATAAATTAATTAGCGCGGTGCCTATACGCCGCCGATATATGTACGCATTGATTTCGTACTGCACAGTTGTGAGCACTCGCTCCGCGCACACAGACGATAATAATTGATAATTTTAAGCGCTGAGAGATGCGTGTATACGGTGTATTTTTGTGCTCTCGAGTGCATCCAGATATTTGCTTATCGTTATTATATAATTGCAGAGTTGGCGTTATAGTGAGATGTATGGATCGGTCGCCTTGTTCGACAGTGCGGCAATCGACAATCGTGTACGAGCGATCGATCCGGTGTTTGGGAAGATAATCTCTTACTTAAATCTGTAGTATAATAATTTTATTATAGTAAGAATTATTCCTATTTTTTTAGATCTATTAATTATATACATTTTTTGACAAATTTGAGTTACGAATTAAAAGAGTGTCTAAAAAAAAGAGAATTTCTTTGCTACAGGATCGTCCCTGCCCTTATACAAAGAAACAGATAGTTTTCATCAGTCGGATCGGTGATATAAACTCGATTATTTCACGTACTTTTTTTCCTAGGCTACTTATGATGACGCACAGGTGCTACAATATACACTGACACTTGCCTGGTTTGATCTCTTGCGGCTTGGCTCGTACCTCGGCGACCAACGACGAGGCGATCAGCGACACCAGGATCGCGCTGGCAACCAGTTGTGCCGGACGACGTCGCTGTTCCGCCAGCGAGCCGGGCATAGTTGATGACAACGACGATGACTGAAGTTGACGATCCGACGCCGATTGTCGTTTGAACACTGCCACCGAGCACGGCACATCCGTAACGGACACGACACGTTTTTCCCTTTTATTTTATTTTATTCTATTTTTTTTGCTGCTTCACTTCATAGACGCGATCGACACCCAAGTACACGAGACACCGGTTTGTTGTCGTACATACACGTCGATGATGACAAACACGAACACATACACACAACACACACGCGCGGGATTCACTGATTATATCACGCGGCGCGCACCGCTCGCTTCAGCGACTGATTTTCAATTTATAGAAAATGAAGTGTAAAGAGAGCGAGAGAAAGAGGAAGAGAGAGAGGAAGAGAGAGGGATGGAAAGGGAAAGAGAGCAAAAGAGAGAGGGAGATAAAGGACAGAGAGAGAAAAGAAGGGAAGAAGCAACAAAAGGCAGCTCTAGCTATAGCTAGCTAGCTATACAAGCTGCGAATCGATGACACGCGCGAGGCAGGCGTGAATGGAGAGCTTGGCCGATCACAGCACGAGCTGCGCTGCCGGTCGAGGTGTGCTGCACTGCACACACCGCAGGATGACGATCGGGGCTCGCGCCGACGACCTGCGTGCCCGTACATACGCGAAAGATCGCCGTGCAGTGCGTGCTGATCGGTATATACAGTACTATATCGGCAGCGGGGCCCTGCCTATGTGCATATCCCTTCCTCGGCTCTTCTACTTCTTCCTCTTCTTCTTCTTCTTCTTTCTTGACTTGTTCGTCGTCGTGGTCGTTTATTTCTCGTCTTTTTCCTTTTTTTTTTTCGTATTTCTTTTACCTCGCTCGTTCGTCGCCGTCGCGCTTACGATGAGTATCGTATACACGCGCGCGCGCTCGTATATAGAGAGAGAAAGAGAGAGAGAGACGAGCGGACCGCGTGTGAACGAGTAACCATACTGTACCGAGACTTACACACACCCGTGCAGACATACGCGTATCCTACTCGCCTATAAGTAAGAGAAGAAAAGAGCAAAGCGCATACGTGCGTTCGAGTATTCAAGTACCTTACATATCCTCTGTGTATAATATGTGTGAGTGTGTGTGACTACTTTATAGACTCGCACTCGCCCCCACCGCAAAGAGAGTCAAAGAGAGAGAGAGAATCACGCATAATATATAAGCGGTGAATAGCGTAAAATTCTTTGCTCCTCGCGAGAGACTCATCGAACCTTACGTATAATATATAATATACGATATACACCTCGAGTCGCGCGGTTTTGTACATATACATAACTTATAACGCATCTATATACTCGGGCTGCGCGCCGGTGCGTGAAACGGATCTTTGATCATCGGCGTTTCGCGTTTTCACGCGCGCGCACAGTGATAATAATATAAAATACATAGAGGCTATATTGGGACGCTGCTATATTGGATTTTCCTTTCGTTTCGTGATTTTTTTTATTTTTAATAAACGTGTCAAAGAGGCGCGTACGTATCGTACGGCACAGTGAGCTCGGTAAGGGGCATTTATAATCGAATGGAAAATACAATACATCAGAGCGTCCGTTGATGACCCGTGATTCGTAATGAGCCGATTTTTGTCCGCGCCTATATGGTGCGCGAGCTACGATGGTTATTATTATGTTTTCATTTTCGATGGCTGATTTTTCAGTTATATGGCATATGATAATTTTCCATTCGATTTCGTGGTTCGGATGTGAAAAAATATTAAGGAAAAAATATAAGCTTCGACTCGATTGATAACAGTTCTCGCCGTTTAGACCTAATGCGCTAAGTGCGCTCGAGTTTGTCGTAATACATAAATAAAATATCTTTCAAAATCATAAAAGTCGAGAAATACAAAAAGCAACGACGACAACAACAAAATTTCGCTAAAAAAATTATATACAAGTACATTACGAGAACTTTATACGTCTTTTTCTCTCGCGCGTCCGCGACGAAGAAGCGAAGAAAATTCCCCGCGAGCTCTCTCTCTCTCTCAAAGGACTTCTTAATCGCTTTGCGTGAAATATACATAAAGGAGCGCGACGAAAGACACTACTATTTCACCGACGATGTGTGTGCCTGTGTGCATATATATATAATAGCGTACTGAGCAGTGTATGTACTGTATACCCAAGTCCTGCTGCAGCGGCGGCGGCACAGCTGCACGGCGCAGGCGACGAGAAAAAGAGAGAGAGAGAGAGAGAAGCTTACGACATTCGAACGAGTCTATCTGTCTTGCTGGATGACAAACTCGCCTGGAAAATCTTTCGTCCTCCTTCTTCTCTCTCCTTTTCCTTACTTTCTTATTCAACTTCGAGGGCGTGTTTTTTTTTTTATATACTATGTACCGAGGTAAGACCACGGTCCAATTCCATTTCAACTGCTTTAGGAGAATTTATGTCTTCGAACATAATTATTCGTAACTTTTTCCTTCTCTCTCTCTCTCTTTTACTTTTGCGATCGTTATGCACACGCGTACAGCAGTAGCGTAAAAAGAGTTGAATCAAGAAAAGTATAACGCATATATATAGCCGATGACGAGCGCGAATTTTCTTTTTCTTTCTCGCTCGCCACAATGATTAAGTAAGTTTCGGAACGAGTTAATTAAACTTTGTAAAACACGCGGGGGGCTTTATACAAGCAACAAAATGGAAAAATTACGCGCTAATCCCTTCGGATTTTATTTTTCAATGTTTTTCGCAATATTCTCCTACCTTCGCTGCTTCTTTTTGTTTCGTGCTAAACGAGCGAGCTTTTTATTAATGCGACGACGTTTATGCGCTCGACAGCCGATACGAGAGATACGCAATTTTCTTCGCCGTCGCAACGTAACAGCCGGTACATAACGTCTTGTTTATAACAAAAAAAAAAAAAAAAACGAAAAGAAACGACGTTTAGCCGATCCGCGGAATCTCTTCGGGAACTTGTTGGAGTAAAAGTCACGTGAGCCGCGGCAGCGGCACGACGACATCGCGCAACAACGCGCGGTAGGTAATGGTAGTACACGCGTTATTACACACGCGCGCGCATACGTACGTATGGATGTACGCACGCGGCGTAATTACTAAATTACTCATATGCAACGGCATTGCGAGCGATTTTTTTTTTTTTTGGTCGTTGTTCCCGTAGACAACGACGACCACTATACTAATCGTAGTTGTAGTAGATATGCGGATTATAATCACGAATGCAGCGCGCATTAGATCGGGCCGCTCGCGGCTCAACGCGCATACCTTCGATTCGCCGGTGGGGAATGTTGGCTTTGAATCTCATCGATGTGTGTAGTATCGATATGTATTATGTATCGATCGTCATCGATGCGCAGCATAAGTTTCGCTTCTATACATTCAAAACGTTTCTCGCGACAAAAGACTCTTTTTTGCCACGACTCTGTTCTATTCTATAGTTCGTAAAATATGCTCGTTCCTAGAAACCGAAAATCGGCCGTAAATCAATAATATTCGAAAGAAAGAAGTTCTCGGCGATCAACACGCATACACAAACGTTCATATAAGCATTCTAACTCGAAAGAAAAAAGGGGTAGAATGAAAAAAAAAGCGTCGCTCATTACGTGACTCTCGACCGATGATCCATGCGAATGCTCTCGCGTGTTCGAAGCGCGGCACGTCATCGCCATCGTCGTCATCATCATCACGCATCCAAAGGGTAATACCTACACACACACACGTATCCTGTATAATATACGCACACGAGTAGAGTAAGATCGTCGAGAGAGAGCGAGCGAGCAAAAAAGTGCCGGCGTACTTGTAGTAAGTAGCAGTGGCCGCAAACGATACTCGATACTCACGGGAGGTCCGTCTCTCGCGTTCTGTGTGTCTTTATATATATTGTAATAGCGTAGATTCTTTTCTCGAAACGGCTTTATCTGCACCCGTGCGTTATTGAGTGGTGGTATTATATACGTGTGAGTGTGTAAGTGTGCGTGTGTTGGGCGAGTCACGTGGAACGAAAAAAAAAATGTATGAAGCGACGACGATCGATTGTTTTCAAAACTGAATATGATTGATAATCGAGTCGATGAGCGCGTGTTAACGTATAGGGTGAGGCATTGACGCGACGAGGATCAACGCGACTCTGTGCAAATGATGTTCGAAGCAAGACCTTTTGAAGATCAAAAATAACAGAAAATATCAAGTTATGAATTGTTCATATGTAAAAATAATATATCGAATTTCCAAATTTTTGGAGAAATTATTCGAAACAAAACAATTGTTTTAAATTAATTTTCAGTGTATTTGACATTGGTAGTAATGAAGAAGAGTAGAAGACGTTTAATTGAATATGAACATATGTTTAAAAAATTTGCTCGTGAATTAAATCCCTATGTGTTGAACAAGAAGTATTACTTTTCGTGCTGAAACCAAATGTTTTAGACTCTTTCGATTTGACTAATAGTGAGCCACGAAACATTTACATTTACATTCAAAACATAACATTGATTGAATTTTATTTCATCATAACCATAGAAATTACATATTCACCGCAAGATGGCAATATGACGCACCTACAAGTAGAAAACATACAATAAGGATACAAATGTAGCACTACAGCCTACGCAATCGTTTTCTAATCGGAAGAGTTGTAGCATGACCAGACATGAAAAAAATGTCGGTAAAATGTCCGTCATATGTCCGTTAAACGTTGCTACTAAATATGTCCAAATTTGTGACGATGTATAGTTCCGTTCCGTCAATCTCGATTCGAACTAGAGTTTTGTTATCGTCTGCAAGTTTCAGCAGTTGACTGGTGGAAAGGGCCTTGTTCTTGCACAGTAGTGAGAAGAGTGGCTGTTGCAATTTTAAATTTGCCATGTTCGTCAGCTGCAACTGAGCGCACTTTTAGCGCTTATGGCTGGATCCACAACGCTAAGAGAAATCGTTTTACAGCTGCTCAAGCGAGCAAAGTGACATACATCGCTCACAACTTGAAATTATTGAATCCAAAAAAGAAAAAAGATATATGCGATTTGGAGTCTGAAGAAGAAGACGACGAAGAATGTGAAATCGACGATTATGTGATGGACGAAAATGACCAATCGGTTAGACATTTATCGTCGGTACGGCAAAATGAAGATTATGTGCAAGAAGGAGAATACATTATTGAAGAAGATTGATCTCTTGTACAAAAAAAAACTAATTTTTAAACTTTTTATTTAAATTTTTTTAATAGTTTATGTCTAGTCTATATATAAGTTTATATATAGGTTGATATAAGTCTATATGTAAGTTTATATAAAATATTCAAATGTTCAGTTTAATATTATAAATGAATAATAAATAGTATATTACGTGACAAAGGACGAAAGTCGAACTTCCGTCCCTGCGAGGTTATGCACCCGAGGCGAAGCCGAGGGTGCAAGTTCGCAGAGACAGGCGTTTGACTTTTGTCCCGAGTCGCGTATACGATTTTTCTTTATCCCCGCTCGAAAGTACGTTTGCTTAACATAGTTAAGAAATATTTTATTAAAAAAAATTGTATCCATGAATGTACGCTTACATGGCAAAGCCCGCCGACATTTGCGGCCCGAGCGCAGCGAGGGCTGCTGGTCGACGGCGGGCTTTGCAACAAATATCATCAATAATAATGTTTATTAGTACATAACTAATATTATTAATAAACAATTGTAAATCATAGATAACTATGGCGTTAATAAAATACAAACGATCCCGTAAAGTATAAGCATGAATTAGTACCATATCAATTAAGTAATTCACTCAATCTGAGGTAGACAAGTAGAAACTTGAGAGACCTAGAATAACGTTTAAAGTTGAAAGAATTTTTCAAAATATATTATAAAAATTAACATATTTTGACTGTCTTTGTTCTCTTAGATCTCATTTTTTATTGCAACTACCATCTTTAACGATTTAAATTTCGGATTGGAATTGAATGTAATGAAATGTGCACGTCAAATTATGGCTATTCAATTTTGATACTTCATAGAATTGTTAGTCTTTTAATATTTATTCAATTTGGCATATGTACGTCATAAACAAAGTGAATATAATTCATCTATTGCATAGTCGAAACCAAACGATAATTGAAATGTAGGTTGCCGTAGTCATGGAGATAATAACTTTCGCGCGATATTGACGGGGAGCAAAAATATTACTTTCGTCCCCGAATTCGAAGATGAAAGTACGTACTTTCGAGCATGGGATAAAGAAAATTAAATATTCAACACATTTCTTAACTCATACGCGTACATTCGATTTTATGACCAAAAATATGTCCAAAAAAATTTTGTCCGACATTTTTCCACTATATAGTGTTTCGCGGGTCTTGAACTTTTATTCTGTGACGAAAATTAATATGCTTGACATTTAGACTACGAATATTTCTCGTTCGTCACATGTCCGACATATTTCCGTCACGTTTGAAGACATATGCTTAATTTCAAAATGTCCGGTCATTCTACAACTCTACTCGGGACACTTTGGATATTGTAAGTATTAATTTCGAAAAAAATGATGAACGTATAACGATGGTCACAAAAATAAAAATCACGTCAGGTATCAATCATTAGTTTGAATACGCTATACATTCACTAGATAACTTCAGATGCATACAATGCCCCTTCAAATTGTAGGCGTTTAACAATTTGTTCAAAACAACGGGCATCATAATGTCATTGATGCACGTATGTCTCTTCAATATCATAAGCCGATTCCCAAATTTGAAAGCTTTCTACGGTTTTATAAACTCCTGGTAAAATACTTGACAGGTCATCCTACGCAGAATTTGTTACACGCAACAGGCCGCGCCTTCTCATTAGTGTACATGTGTCTTTTCGCTATCATAAGCCGTTTCAAAAACTTGAATACTTTCTACGGTATTATAGGTTCCTAGTGAAATCCAAGAACGGTCGTGCTGCGCAGAATTTGTTATACGTGTGGGTATTACCCCACTTCAATGCGCGACCAGCGGAGCATAGTGGCGTGTTTAGTCATTGCAACTCGAGCAGCGAGAGCGACGAGTTGCAGAAACATACTAAACTACAACCCAATGTCCTGTCACTTTCTCATTCTACGTTGCTCTCGCGGACATAAGACCTTCCATTCCAACATACACAACGAGCCGGGCCATCTCATTATTAATGTACCTGGGTCTTTTCGATATCATTAGCCATTTCAAAAATTTGAATACTTTCTATGGTTTTATAGATCCCTGGTGAAATACTTGAGTGTACGACGCACGCGAAATTTGTTGCACGGACAGGCCGTGCGTGCTCACTATTGCTTATGGGTCTTTTCTCTAACATAAGCCGTTTCAAAAATTTGAATACTTTCTGCGATTTTATAGATTCCTGGTGAAATACTTGAGTGTACGACAGCTGCGGAATTTGTTACACGTGTGGGAATGTACCCCACCCCGATGCGCAACCAGCGGCGCAGATTGGCATGTTTAGTCATTGCAACCGAAACTCTAACCTAATTTCGCGTTACTTTCTCGATTTACCTTGTTCTCGAGGACATTCGACCTGCCATTCCAACATACACAACGAGCCGGGCCATCTCATTATTAATGTACATGTGTCTTTTCGATATCATTAGCCATTTCAAAAATTTGAATACTTTCTACGGTTTTATATATCCCTGGTGGAATACTTGAGTGTACGACGCCTGCGCAATTTGTTACACGGGTGGGGATGTGCCCGACTTTGATGCGCAAACGGCGGCGCAGAGTGGCGTGTTTAGTCATTGCAACTCGAGCAGCGAGAGCAACGAGTTGCAGAAACATACGAAACTTTAACCCAATGTCCTGTCACTTTTTCCATCTACGTTGCTCTCGCGGAATTAGACCTTCCATTCCAACATACACAACGAGCCGCGCCATCTCATTATTAATGTACATGTGTCTTTTCGATATCATTAGCCATTTCAAAAATTTGAATACTTTCTACGGTTTTATAGATCCCTGGTGAAATACTTGAGTGTACGACGCACGCGAAATTTGTTGCACGGACAGGCCGTGCGTGCTCACTATTGCTTATGGGTCTTTTCTCTAACATAAGCCGTGTCGAAAATTTGAATACTTTCTGCGATTTTATAGATCCCTAGTGAAATACTTGAGTGTACGACGCACGCGAAATTTGTTGCACATACAGGCCGTGCGTGCTCACTATTGCTTATGTGACTTATCTCTAACATAAGCCGTTTCGAAAATTTGAATACTTTCTGCGATTTTATAGATCCCTGGTGAAATACTTGAGTGTACGACGCACGCGAAATTTGTTGCACGGATAGGCCGTGCGTGCTCACTATTGCTTATGGGTCTTTTCTCTAATATAAGCCGTTTCGAAAATTTGAATACTTTCTGCGATTTTATAGATCCCTGGTGAAATACTTGAGTGTACGACGCACGCGAAATTTGTTGCACGGATAGGCCCTGCGTGCTCACTATTGCTTATGGGTCTTTTCGATATCATTAGCCATTTCAAAAATTTGAATACTTTCTGCGATTTTATAGATCCCTGGTGAAATACTTGAGTGTACGACGCACGCGAAATTTGTTGCACGGACAGACCGTGCGTGCTCACTATTGCTTATGGGTCTTTTCTCTTACATAAGCCGTTTCAAAAATTTGAATACTTTCTGCGATTTTATAGATCCCTGGTGAAATACTTGAGTGTACGACGCACGCGAAATTTGTTGCACGGACAGACCGTGCGTGCTCACTATCGCTTATGGGTCTTTTCTCTAACATAAGCCGTTTCAAAAATTTGAATACTCTCTGCGATTTCATAGATCCCTGGTGAAATACTTGAGTGTACGACGCACGCGAAATTTGTTGCACGGACAGACCGTGCGTGCTCACTATCGCTTATGGGTCTTTTCTCTAACATAAGCCGTTTCGAAAATTTAAATACTTTCTGCGATTTTATAGATCCCTGGTGAAATACTTGAGTGTACGACGCACGCGAAATTTGTTGCACGGATAGGCCCTGCGTGCTCACTATTGCTTATGGGTCTTTTCTCTAACATAAGCCGTTTCGAAAATTTGAATACTTTCTGCGATTTTATAGATCCCTGGTGAAATACTTGAGTGTACGACGCACGCGAAATTTGTTGCACGGATAGGCCGTGCGTGCTCACTATTGCTTATGGGTCTTTTCTCTAACATAAGCCGTTTCAAAAATTTGAATACTGTCTTCGATTTTATAGATTCTTGGTGGAATACTTGAGTGTACGACAGCTGCGGAATTTGTTACGCGTGTGGGGATGTACCCCACCCCGATGCGCAACCAGCGGCGCAGATTGTCATGTTTAGTCATTGCAACCGAAACTCTAACCTAATTTCGCGTTACTTTCTTGATTCACCTTGTTCTTGAGGACATTCGACCTACGATACAAACATACACAACGAACCGGGCCATCTCTTTATTAATGTACATGTATCTTTTCTCTATCATAAGCCGTTTCAATTTGAATACTTTCTTCGATTTTATAGATTCCTGGTGGAATACTTGAGTGTACGACAGCTGCGCAATTTGTTACACGGGTGGGGATGTGCCCGACTTTGATGCGCAAACGGCGGCGCAGATTGGCGTGTTTAGCCATTGCAACTCGAGCAGCGAGAGCGCCGAGTTGGAGATACATACGAAACTCTAACCCAATGTCCTGTCACTTTCTCCATCTACGTTGCTCTCGCGGACATTAGACCTTCCATTCCAACATACACAACGAGCCGGGCCATCTCATTATTAATGAACATGTGTCTTCGATATCATAAGCCGTTTCTAAAATTTGAATGTTTTTTATACGGTTTTATTCTTGGGCGCGGTGTCGTCACGGATTTGTTAAACAAAACGGGCAGTATGATGGCATTGATGATCAATCCCATTAGATTACATGGTTATTTATTATAATCGAACGTGCACTTGTCTTATCATTATCTTGACTATTAGTTGACGAAATCAAACGGTACCAAATATATGTTCCAATCTTCACTAGGAATCTGTCATATAGTAGAAACGTCATTCATTCGGAACAGTCCTATTATTAGTTACGTCACCGTCTCTACCTACAGTGCAAAATTATCACCAGCTATGTTCTGAGTTTTATCCTTGCTTAAACTTGTAAAGAATAGTCGTATGAATGTCACGGCATCATATTTTCTGAAGAGAGTCGAAAAGTAAACGAACCGCACTCAGTGCCTCGTTTTCGCGGTAATAAAGTTTATTGATTGTTTGATATCAATCGATAGCGATAAAACTAACTTGAAACACTAGCATTATGGAGGCTCATTGTTTATTTGTTTACACACGATGGCACCAATGCAAATGATTTTTAATCGATTTTTCTTTTGATATAAGAATTTTGAAATATATTTTCGGCATCCTTTTTCCTTTGATGAAAGTAGAACCGATTCATCATTGTTACAAGTCATTTATCGCGTATTAATATTTCCTTTTTCGCGTGCAACATATCGAATGCGATTTTATAGGCATTCATTGCGCACGAAACATAGTTTTTTCGTGGATGTTTCACTGCTCTTTTTAGTGCAGCACTAAAGCGTTGTTTTATTTGCTCATTCGAAATGAATTCAGGACGCATTTGTTGATTGAGAGATTGATTATACGAAAAAGTTAAGTATTACAAAAATCAATGAGGCTGTTGCGTTCGCTGTCGTGAACTAACGGCGGCAACTTTAGTTCGGTGACCATTGACTTCGTCCGAGCATAGAAATTCCTACCGTATCAACCGTCTGTACTCAATGCCAGCCGTTCACTGTCCGCCAAGAATGCAGTTCTTCGTGCACGACTCGGTTCGCGTAACAGAGGTGGCGTTGCTCGTCACCCTCTCCCGTGCCCGCAGTGCACGCAGAGATGCACGAGAGAGCCGAGGATAGCGTGCTGCTCGGTGCTCGATGATAAGCAGTCGCAGACAGACGCGATAACGAAAAAATGCTAGTTGTAGAATCTTTAGTTGTATATATATTGCGGGACATGTGCTACTGCAGTGCGATGTAGAAACGAAATTATCTTAATCGCCTTTTAATTATTCTCGAGCTGGTCCTTCGATGAGTCGTCTATGTCGGTGATTCTATACGTAAAACAAGAAGCAGCAAGCATGATTCGAGATTGTTTCAACGTAGTTTTAGTTATCTCGTTGATTGTCCATAATTTTACGACGATTCTAGCACTACAGTGCAAGGGAGAGAACAACCAAGATGTTGACTGGTATGGCATGACGCAATGAAATTATTGAATATCTATGATTAATTTTTTTTCTAACGCACTTACTTTTACAGGTTTGTTATTTACAAGATACCTAAGCTCCCGAAAAGTGACAATGTTTTGATAAAGGAGGGGGTAGCCTATTTGTACATGGACAGCAGTAATTACAAATCGGGCTGGACACTATCTGAAAAAGATATTAGTAAAAATGACTCGATACCAGCGTACACTCTATCGCCGTTCTACGACGACGTGAGTTATCCCAAAAATGAAGGTTCCCAATCATTGAATTTTTTGTTTTTAATTTCAAATATTTCCATAGAAAACTGCGATAGACTCGCTCTGGATTTTGTACAACGACCAGCCGCCCAATCAGCCCGCCAGACTGATAAACGGCCACGCCAAGGGCGCGATAATCACCAACGGCAAGGAGGGCTTCTGGCTGATACACAGCGTGCCGAATTTTCCACCGCAACCGAACACGGGTGAGGACGTGTTGAGATCGAAAACCGACAAGGTCGAATCGATCGGTGCACAAGCTGGAGCCAATAAGGATTACCCAACCGGCGGATACTCGTATCCGTCGTCGGGACGAGCCAACGGCCAGAGTTTTTTGTGCGTGTCCACGAACGAGGACAGCTTCAACTCGATCGGCAAGCAGCTGATTTACAATCAAATCATAGTCTATCGAAGAAACGTGCCGAATCGATTGACGAGCAAATTCACTACGCTCGTCGAGGCGGCCAAACAAGTCCGCGTAAACAGTCCGCCGTACTACCACATGGTCAACTTTTATTCCAAAAGCGGAATGAAATTCACGTCGTTCGCCAAAAGCAGCAAATGGGACAAAGGTAAAACATAAACGAGTAATTTGAAGCTATGAAAATTCACTTGAAAATCGATATCGAATTTAATTGTGACAGACTTGTACGACGACTTCGTTGCGCCGCAATTCAATACCGATCTCTACACCGAAACCTGGATGAATGGACGTGGAAAATTGCCCACAGATTGTAACAGTACAAAGTAAGTAAAAAATTGAAGTCTTATTGTTGGATCATAATATACAAAGTGATTATAATAAATAAAATATCTAATTCACAGGGTCATGAATATTAAATCGATATCGCTATCGAAAGCTCAAATCAGCTTCAACAGTACCCACGACCATTCGAAATGGGCCATCTCTGCCAACGATAAATATTCATTGGTCTGCATCGGCGATATCAATCGCGCTGTAAGTCAAAAAAAAAATGAAACTCGCGTTAAAAACTTTAGGATCATTGGTGCATAAAATAATGTTTTTTCTCCAGAACACTCAATTTCTTCGAGGCGGTGGCACGGTTTGCCTCAGCTCGCCCGAGGTTTGGAAGAGCTATCGCGACTCCGTGGAGGACGTCGAGCCCTGCCCGATCAACAAGAAGAAAGGAGTCTTCGAGCGCATCAAGTCCTGGTTCGGATGACACTTGACCGAGCTCTATCTCAAATTATCGAGTGCCTACGCGTAGAGCGTATATTTTTGATACTGCGTATTTTTGATACTTTTTTTTATCCGTGAGAGTATATTAACTCTGTTTTGACTGTGCAATAAAGATTCGTTTTTATACGATTATAAAGCTGAGCTTGATTTCAATCGGGTGTCGCGCAATTCATCGACAAACACAACGCGCGAAGTCAACGCTCCGAAATAAAAAGCGACAGCGCGCGTTGTCGTCTGCTGTCGTTGACACAAAGCCTTTGTTTGTATACACGCAAACGAGAAAACGCGACCGATAAAACAGTCGCGATCGGCCATCGTCGGCACGATAGTTTTTCCTCTTTGGCTGCGCACCGCTCACTCGACGAATACAATGTGTACACACACACGCACACACACACACACACACCCGCACGCGTATTTATTAACATACATCCCATGCGGGACACTTATCTCTCGACGTACAGATGTTACACGATATAATATCGAATGAACAATGAAATCAGTGCAAGCTCGGGTGCGATCGATGCGTTGACAACGAGTTTTCGTGGTGGGTGGCCATTTATGCGATGAAAAAAAATATTTTCTTAATTTTGGCTATTTTTTTTTTATCATTGGAAGCTTCGAAAGAGCAAACAAAGCATTGTGGGTTTTAGAGAAGAACACATAAAATCATGTTAGACAGCACCATAAAACTTTTTTTTTACCCTTTATTCTGTAGATTAGTATTACAAGCCACATATATAAGCAGGTATATTTAGAACCTACACCTGAGTATTGACACATCAGTTATGAAGCTTCGCAATCAGTTTGTATCGCAAATAAAAAAATCGCAATGACATTCATAAATAATTGTCTTGACGCTAATTCAATTTCCACGCATTGACGTAAAATAAGCCAGAGAGACAGCGACGACACCGACGAGATGGAGCGATTCTTCGAGCTCGCCGATGAAGTCAAGCAGGTGGTGCAGATCGATGCCCGGGACAAGTGGAGCCAGACACCTCTGCAAGTTGCTGTGTCAAATCTCTTACCGAATACTGTCGATTTTCTCTTAAATACTGGCACTGATCTTTCGAACTTCGTTTTTTCTATGGCAAATCACTTCTTCATGGGATACAAACAAAAGGCGTCAAAAAGCTCACGACCAATGTTGAGCTGAAATTAGCTACTCGCGCAATGATCAAAGCAGGCCCTCGATCGTGCACTTTAAAATCGATCTAGAGACTTTTCAAAAATACTCCCCTTTTTTCTTGTCACTATTAGGCGCTACGTGTCTTATAGGCCAATGTAGCGAGCACCTCGCATGACGTCGCTTCGCCATAGGTAAATGAACTTTCTAACACTCAAAAAATATATACTCGAGCACATGGCGCTTTACATCAGTCAATATATCTCGGCGCGTCAGCTAACATCACTTTCTCCTTCTCTTTCTCATAAGTATTAATGTAGCGCGTCGTCCATGTGTTTAGTGTCGAGTTAATTTGTTGAAACAATCGAAATCTTTTCACCGATATGGAATCGGAAGAAGATTGCACATTTCAATTGCAACTGCGTCATGTACAATACAAACTTGGCAGTGTTAGAAAAGACGCTAGGCGCCAACTATTTTGCCACTTTATGAAGTCGAGAAATTTTAGAGCCGAGGTTCTATCAAAGGTATTGATGGATAAAAACATATTTCCCAGTCGCGAAGATATTTTTTACTTCTTAAAATTTGCGTTCAAACATCACTCCTTAATAATCATACAACTGCTTCGGGCGAACAATGTAAATATTCACGAGCTCATTCTTGAAAATGGATACTCAGCGCTCCATTATTTAGCCGAACTAGACGTTTCCAAAGAGAGAAATTTCAAGGTTAAAGGAGGGTCTATGAAACTCATACGACTTTTCGTAAATGATTCAGAGAAAAATCATATAGACGAACAAGGCTACTCGTATTTTCACGGCGCCTGCATGGCCGGCGACGTATACACAGTTCGCCGATTCATAAGCGAAGGTATCGACGTAAATTTCGACTCGTGGAAATGTTCACCCTTGCACATCGCCGCCCAATACAGACAAAAGGATGTCGTACAGCTGCTACTGGAGAACGGGGCCAATCCGAATCAGCTGGATCGTGAGCGATCGACACCACTTCACGCCCTCGCGTGGATGTGCCTGTGCGATTGCTGCTCTCATTGCACTTTCTGCGATTACAGAAAACCGGTGGAGGCGATCGTTGAGATGCTCGTCAAGAAAAAAGCGAACATCGAGGCACGCAACGAGCACGGAGATACTCCGTTGCAGTCGGCCGTTTCTCGTTTCGATTTTCAGCTCGTTGAGTCACTCTTGAAGCACGGGGCGAGTCTGGACAGTTTGAACGAGGAAAGAATGTTTAGTCGGAATTTCGAATCGATCGAATTGAAAAATTACCCTCTGACTTTGAACATTATCGAGGTGATACACTTGTTGCAGTCAGCTGGCTACCGACTAAACTTCACAACTAGATTATTGATGCTCAAATGTTGGATAAAAGTACGAGGAAATGATACCGAACATATAATTCCCTTCTTCGACGAAGAAGATGAAAATAAATACAAGACACATCGCGCAATTGTTTTTCATATTTATATGCATGAAAAATATGGCTTTTATTATAAGCGAGAAGCTGTAGATTATTTGCGCGTTCGAAAAGAAGATTTGAAATGGAGAGTATTCCAGGAGGACATTGACTGGGAAACCATCGAACGAATGAGGAATTGTAAGAAGCAAACTACGATGCTAAATGAAGTTAAGCTGAACGACGATGTTTCGCTTTATCAACTTTGCAAAATGAACTACAGCGAGGGTTACTCCATTTTGAAAAATATGAAGGATTGGCATTTACATATACCCGAAGGCCTGGAGCATTGTCCTATGAATCTCATAGTAAAAAGACACGTTGGAAACATTTTGATAAGGCGACATTTTGAATTATTCGCAGCTGATCTTTTTACGACCGACCATTGCCAATTGGATCTTCCTTATCTTGTCTGCCTAAAAATTGCCGAAAACATGAGCGACGAGGATTTACTTCGTCTATGCGAGCAAACAGAACAAGCGAATTTAGAATAATATCTATAAAAGATGTACATATTTTTGTAATCATATGCTTCGGAATATTGTTCTGTATGAAAGGCATTGTTTTCTGTGTTATGTTATGATACGTCTAATTTGTTGTAAATAAACTTAAAAGAAATAATAAAACGAACTTTTAATTTAATTCTTTTAAATAATTGTTGTGAAAACTTTGTATAGAGAGGATGATGCGTTATTACGTATTACTAGCCCGACTTCAAGTGTCCTGTGCACGCTCACATCTTTCTTTTCCGATTTTTCCACTTTTCCATATTTAAAATAAAAAAATAAAGAAAGCGAAGATTATATTATAAACTGTACACTAGACCAGTTCATTTAGAAATTTTTTTTTAATATTGAAAGCCACCATCATCATATAATCCTTTAAAAATTGAACAGCATTGCCAATTAAGATTATAGATTGCTTACTGTGCTGTGATGGTAAAAACTATATTAACAAGACGTATTCTTGCATGATTTTTTTTGTAACATCGAGTGCCGTAGTTAGTTTTGACGGAGGAATATGATTTCACTAAAAAAATGCACTTTTTTAGTATTTTTTTCTGCGTGAATTTCGGAAAGTTCATTTTTGTGTGTGCAGTAAATGAATTAAAAAGAATAAATGTAGAACATTTTTTGGCACTGCTGAACTTGCGACGTTTTCGATCGTCAATTTTTATGCCAAATTGAAATACTAATTAAAGACTAAGGATCAATTTTCTAGGAAGTATTTCGACGGTAAGCTATTCGTATATATTAGCTGAATCTGGTAGTTTTTAATTCAAAAAAATTGCTGCTATTTCGTTTTATTTTTTCAAGTAGGTGTGTAATAAGACTTCTTCCTTGAGCAGGGAAAAAAATATCGCCTCGTGACTTCGGAAGAGAGGATCAAACAAGAGACCATCATCCTAATAATTGATAAACAAAAATGGGTCCGGAGCCGGTATGATAGAGTCTGATATAATAGGGCGCCAACGATTAATGAATGTGATGTAATGAAGATTTTTATTGCCTACATCACAGAATACTATTGCGGGAACAGTCATCTCTGCGAGTCGACATCTAGTGGAAGATCGCCGCAACAGCTTGAATCAACAAACTCAAAGATCAGAAGCCGTGTCCGAAACTTCCGGTTCTTCGATCGAATTAGATATATTATGAACTGTCTTGAACTTTTACAAATATGTTTTTTTAGTCCAAAATCCCTCTCGTTATAAAAAGTTGCTGGCAAATAATCAGGATGCAACAGAAATAACGCGCAATTTAAACCTGCGTTCCGTCATAATTGCATCGACCATCGAATCGAGCTTCCACCGTCTCGTGCCTTTGGTGAAAAGTCTTACAATCTTTACTATTGATGCAGCATCAAATTTTAACGTTTTGCATCTCGCCATGCATATAGATCTTGCACACGCGCACCGTTTTTAAGCGATTCGCACTCGCGCGAACTGATGCTGGTCTCTCTCTCTCTCCAGGCACAGTGTGCAGCGGTTTGTGCACACACATATAAGCTAGTGCACTCATACATATGGCCGATTCTCTGTGAAATCGAATGGCCAAAAAATTTTTTTTTCTGCAAATATGAAAAACTTGCTGTTTCCGATGTCAGAAATGTCCCCAAATTTTATTAGAATTTTTGGGACCATCTATCACTCTTTTTCAGAGGCCCGAAGTTGGCCATTTTAGGGTTTTTTTAAAATTCATGAAAAATCACAAATATTAAAATAATTCCTGGAATAAAGTAGAATGATTCAAAAGTAAAAGTGCCCAGCAACTTTTTTGTTGGAAATTGTCCAAATTTTCAGAAAAAAAATATGCCAAAGTGATTGGAACAATCTAGGTAAGTGTAAAGCAAAAAAACTGCCAAGTGGACATAAATGATGAAATCTAATCGAGTTCGAACCGGACTTTCATTTCCTAAACTATGTAAAAAGCTTCCCAAAGATGTCAACTACTGCCTGATAAAGTTTTGTAATGGGCCTTAAAGTTTAACGCAATGTAAACAACAATGTGTGGCGAAAAACATGCAAAAAAGGTCAAAAATAGGCCCAAAATGCCTAAAATCACCAAAAACAGCCATTTTCAGCCTTTTTTTGCATGTTTTTCGCCACACATTGTTGTCTACATTGAGTTAAACTTTAAGGCCCATTACAAAACTTTATCAGGCAGTAGTTGATATCTTTGGGAAGCTTTTTACATAGTTTAGGAAATGAAAGTCCGGTTCGAACTCGATTAGATTTCATCATTTATGTCCACTTGGCAGTTTTTTTGCTTTAGATTTACCTAGATTGTTCCAATCACTTTGGCATATTTTTTTTCTGAAAATTTGGACAATTTCCAACAAAAAAGTTGCTGGGCACTTTTACTTTTGAATCATTCTACCCTGATCCAGGAATTATTTGAATATTTGTGATTTTTCATGAATTCCAAAAAAACCCTAAAATGGCCAACTTCGAGCCTCTGAAAAAGAGTGATAGATGGCCCCAAAAATTCCAATAAAATTTGGGGACATTTGTGATATCGGGAACAGCAAGTTTTTCATATTTGCAGAAAAAAAAATTTTTTGGCCATTCGATTTCACAGAGAATCGGCCATATGCATATGTATAAGAGAGGCGACGAGCGACGGAGCGAGAGACAATACACACGCGCATCCTGTTTGCTCTACTGCTCCGATATCTATGGGATGCTGCCAGCTGCAGCAGCAGCAGATTGATCGCGAGCTTATAACACGCTACTGCGGCGTTCGGCGCTGCGCACAGTGTCTGGCAGACGTATCCTATGTATGTACGCGAGCCGACGACTCCGAGCCGCAGTGCTTAAACATACAAAAGCATTGAGTAATCCTCGGATTCTCGGCTATTGGGCCGAGAATCTTACAATACTGTACATACATACGCATAAACGCACACACGTACACGAGATACGACACATGAGTATGTATGTATAATCGCGCGCGCGCGGCCCCGATGTTTATCTCTCGCGCTGCTCTCCAGCTCTCCAGCTATATGTGAGTGCTTGCGTGTGTTTATATACATATACGTGCGTGCCCCTCTGCTGCTAGTGTGTCGTAGTATGTGTTGTACGCTCTATATATACATGTGTGTGTGCGCGCGTGAAGTGCTGCTCTGCTGCTGCAAGCAAGCAAGTGAGGCACAGATAAAAATAATACAATAATGTCGTTGCTAGCCGCGACTTTTTGTCGAAATTCGTGCTGCGTTAATAGACGTATCGACGACGAAATCGCGACGACGACGATGATGATCCGGCCAGTATAGTCACATCCGCGATAATGAAAAGCTAGACGAAGAGAGAGAGGAATAAAAGGAGCAGCAGCAGCAGCAGAAGAAGGTGGAGATTTCGTCGTCGTCGTCGTCTCTCATGGGATCATCCAGTGTGTGTATGTATACACATGTAACTCATAATAGGCCACAGCCTAGAGAGGATCAAGAACTCGCGAGCGCGATGTCGTAGTGTGTGCCAATGTATATCGACGCTGGACTGATGTCATGGTGAGGCCGAATATCATTTTTATCTCGGTTTCTGTGATTTGTGTGATATTTTTTTTTTCTTCTTTTCTGGAAACAGAGTGACACTTGGTGTTTTAATCATAGAGAGAGAGAGAGAGAGTTTGGTACGTGAAAAGCTTTGTTGATAAGCGTCTCTCGTGTGATACAGTGTTTTTCTTTCTCTCGTTCTTACTCTCTGCGATGAGCTTGAATACTCAGATTTAGACCTTGTTTGTACTTTTTGTTATTTGAGACAAAGAGAGATGCCAAGTGTAAATTGAGCGAGTAAATTAACTAACAAACAAAATTGATGTAACGAAACTTGAATTAATGATAATAATATTGGTGGGAGTAGTTCCACTCGTTATTAATAATGTTTATAAAGCAGAACTATTTCATGACAGAGTGAATACTAGTTTAGTGGCTTTATCTTTATGAGCTTAGTAAATTAAAACCTCAAATAATTAATTGAGTCTTTTTAATACTTTTCAGATCTGCCACTCGTTAGTACAAAAACAATGCTCAAGTCTGTTTGTGTATCAACACAGTTATTATTGCCTTAATCTTGCCTGTTAAGTCATTGATCGATCAATGCAAAATGATTCGAGTCGACGAAGAAGTGGAGTTAATTGGGAATTGCTGGAAAGAATGCGCCAGTTGGCTGGTGAGATGTGGTGCTTTGCGAGCTGATCATAAAGCCAATTGCGTTACAGCGACAGTTGTGGATTTGGCTCGTATCCTCAGAGATGGAGTTCTTTTGTGCAATCTATTGAATAATGCTGAGCCAGGCTGCATAAACAGCAAGGACGTCAGTCAAAAACCTCAGCTGGCACAGTTCTTATGCTTCAGAAATATCAATGCATTTTTAGCAGCTTGTAAAAATGTTTTTGGTTTATCGGAGTCTGATCTATTTGAGCCATCGATGCTCTACGATCTGTCCAACTTTCATCAAGTTTTATGCACTCTATCAGCCCTGTCCAACTCTTCTAGGTTCAAAAGTAAAAATATTGAGTGAGTGCTAAGCTTAAAAAAATTAATGTTTATCTGAAAAAGTGTGGTTTACTAAATTTAATTCCTTTCAGGGGTTTTAACGTGAAACGAGGCCATTCTCAAGAGGATATATATAAAGATTTACAATCAGCTGGAGTTGGGTAAGAAAACTTTGTGAATTGTATTTTTAATTGTATTTGACACATGAGTACCTTAATTCAAGGCTAAAAATATTCTTCAAACAGTAGCCTGTGACCCCTATCATTTGTAAATTCTATTTTTCAAACAATCAATGATTTTTTGAGCTCAGAAAATCATTATTTAAAAATATTTCTTTTGTATTATCTAATGAAAAGTTTGTTAGAGTCAGAAATAACTTTTAATTCTATTAGAATTTTTAGACCTCTATGTGTCTCATTACAAATTGACTTGAGCACAAAATAAAGGGGTTTGATAATTGGAAAAGTTTGATAATTGTTAGAATTGAAAATACACTAAAAGCTTATGACGTACATTTACAGAAATCTAAAATTATAACTTTCTATTTATTTAATATGCTACAAGTTGAATTTGAATGATCTATGAAAGTAATAAATATAGACAATTCCAGAAAATTTAGGATTAAATTTTTAAATTGTTATCTAATTGTCCGAGCATACCACTTGGTAACGAATGGCTTCAACTTGATGTACAAATTCATTCATAGCACACTCTAATTGTATCCAGACCTTAATGAAACTATTATTTTTTGTAAATTTAATTAATTTTTTTGTAACAACTGTATATGAACAAAAGTGCAAGTAAAGCAATTAATTTTAGCGCAATGAGAAAATTTTTCTGACATGGAAAAAGCATCTTAATTATTTTAGTTCATTTTATTTGAATAAACATTAGTTAGATTACGCAAAGAGCAAAAAAATCTCTTTTTCGAGCCTATCACAGATTTTCCTCGGCGAGGAAACAAAATTTAAAAACCCATAAACAACTGTTCAAAAATCAATAATCAAAATTTTGCCTCCCGATATAGCACGATAGCACCTGTGGTGGCTTTTACGATAAAGCCAAAATTAGACGTAGGCGAAACAGAAGTTTATCACGAATTACTCTGCTTTTCGCATCAGGAAGAGGTACTTAAATCCTACAGAAATACAAAGTTCTCTTGTTTGTTCTTAATTCGTTGTTGATGTTGTTGTTGTTGTTTTTTATTGCTCGTTGTTGCAATTTTTTGGATTTATATACAAAGCAATGCACTCGTAGAGGTTTGATAAAAAAATAAAACAAAGACATTTTGCCTGCCATTTTTCAACAAGTCATACACCATTTGATTGATTCACGTCCATATAGAGATGCGAGATTTTGTGTTGCGCCTCTGCCCTATAGATAGATAGTTTTCCTTGACAATAAAGAAAAAAAGAAAATTTTAAGCTCGTACTATGCAATCGTGAAAAGTAGACTTTCAAATAAATCGATGCATCGCCGTCCAATAATAAATGCGACATATCGTTCCACATAGTCGGTCGTGCATACGCTTGTGTATATCGTGGCACACACTGCACAAGTGACGACGATTGCATCGTCGTCGTCGTCATCGCCGACGATCTTTGCACAATAAAACTCGCGCGTATACATAAATTTTATATGACCAAATACGCGAGTCGTCGTTGTCCTATAGACGTCATTTGCATGGCATGTGTGTACACTACTACTCCTGTTGCATATTTCTGGGGAGACAATTATTACTTCTCTTGCGATCTGACACAAGCGTACGATTCTTCTGCGAAAATACATAATGAAAAATTCAATTAGAAGACGATGTATCGCATTCGAAATACGACGACGTGACGAAAAGACGCATGAAATTTTAGTTTTTGTCGTTGATTTCATTTTTTTGGTTCCGTATCTCGATGTTGCTTGCTCTCCATCCATCCATCCATCCTCTACGAAAAAAACACCGCGTGGGGCGCCGCGACATCGCAGACGGGTCAGCGAGGCGAGGGTCCGTCACTATCGTCGCCGCGAGGCCGAGGACGTAGCCGATGGCCTGGATACAGCGACCGGCACCACCACCACCAACGGCAGCAATAGCCGATTCGGCAGCCTCGACAGTCGAGCCAGTCAACGCGGCCGCAGCAGCAACAACCACAATCATCATCATCATCAACAGCAGCAGCAGCAGCAGCATCAACAGCATCTGCATCAACAGCAGCATCAGCATCAGCAGCATCACTCGATGGGCAGGAGGTTTCATCGGGACGTCGATCACGTGAACACGGGGCCCGTCGAGGAGGAGGACGGCTACGGCGACTTCTACAGCCACCAGAGGAGCGAGCAGATCTATCACGATCTCTGTAGTCTGCAATTGCCGCAGTTACCGATCTCGCAGGTTCGTTTTATCCCGACGCGCGTGCACACGCACACACCATCGATGGGGATCTTTCGAACACCTCTATACCCTTCACCTATAGATACATGTTGTTGCACGTGTAGAGCTTTGTACACTTTTTTTAAAATCTTTTTGTTTACACAACGATCGATCTCGATCTTCGAAACATTCTGCACGTTCACCGATATCGCATGAAACACAACACCCGCACGTAATTATAATACGCACGCAGACGAGTGCCCGCAGTCGATTCATAACGAACGTTAATCCTTGTTACCTGGACGACGACGACGATGATAATCAGGGAGCGGCAGCGACCTCGGCAACTGGCGGCGAGAAGCGCGACTACGTCATCCAGGAACTGGTCGAGACGGAGCGCAACTACTCCGAGGTCCTGAACAGTCTGCTGAAGCACTTCGCCAGGCCGCTGTCGGGTCGCTTCCAGCCCGAGGACACGGCGCGCATATTCTTCGGCATCAAGGATCTGGCGGAGATACACGCGGGCTTTCACAGCCAGCTGCGCAAGGCCAAGGGCGGCGCCGCCCTCGGCCAGGTCTTTCTCGACTGGCGAGAAAAGTTTCTCATCTACGGCGACTACTGCGCGAATCTGACCACGGCCCAGAGCACCCTGAACGACGTCTGCTCGCACAACGAGGCGCTCAATCAGGAAGTTATCGTGAGTATACAGTGGGTCATATAAAAGAGTTGATAGTTAGTTAGAGTACATTGAAAAGTGAAAATCCTGAAAATTTCATCTCTCCAGGTCCATCCCACACGGATCTATAGGGTCTCAAAGTTGGAATTTGATTTTTCAAATTTTATTTTGATTTCTTAGGCTGAATATAAAAAATTGTTGAAACAGATTTATTGTCAAAAATTAGATTTATAAACTTTTGCCTCACTAAAAGTGAAATTAGTATAAAAGTAAAAAAATAAATGTGTTCATCTCCAGCAATTGAATAAATTTTGGTCATTGGTTGAAAATTAGAGAATTTTTCAGCTGTTGAATGACCTAAAAACATGGTTTTTCTCTAATTTTACTTGTTTTTAGGTCTTTCGACAGCTGCAGAATTATCTCTGATTTTGATGATCAAAATTTATCAGAAGCTGATGAATCGATGAACAAATTACAATATTGACTTAATTGCTGAAGACTTTATCAAATTTTACATCAAAAATCATGTTTCAACAATTTTTTCATATCCAGCCCAAAAAGCAGAAAACATTTTGAAAAATGAAAATTCAACTTTGAACCCTTTTAGAAAGGGAGGGACCTGGAGTACTAAAATTTTCCGGATATTCATTTTTAAATTTACTCTTGAAGAGTAAATACTTTGTTTCAATTTCATTTTTTGAACTATCAACTCTTTTATAATATGACCCAATACAATTATCCTTTATTATGAACCTTTGTAAACGCTTTACTTTGTTTTTTACGCAGAGATGCCAGCAGGAGGCCAACAACAACAAATTCAAGCTGAGGGACATACTGTCGGTGCCGATGCAGAGGGTGCTCAAGTATCATCTGCTGCTCGACAAGCTGGTCGAGGAGACGCCGCGCGAGTGGCTCGAGGACCGCAAGCGGCTGGTGCAGGCGCGCGACGTCATGGTCGACGTGGCGCAGTACATCAACGAGGTGAAGCGCGACTCGGACACGCTGGACATCATCAAGGACATCCAGTGCTCGATCACGGACTGGGATCGGGCCGAGGACATACAGCTGAGGGACTACGGCCGACTGATGAAGGACGGCGAGCTCAAGGTCAAGGCGCACTCGGATCAGCGCATCAAGGCCCGCTACGCCTTCGTGTTCGAGCAGGTGGTGCTGGTGTGCAAGGTCGGCCGCGGCGATCAGTACTGCTATCGCGAGACGATCAAGCTGGACGAGTACCGGGTCGAGGACCATCAGCAGGCCCAGCAGCAGCAGGGCCGCAACGCCATCAAGACGACCCTCGGCCGCGACTCGCGCTGGTCCTACCAGTGGCTGCTCGTGCACAATCAGGGCTGCAAGGCCTACACGCTGTACGCGCGCACCGACGAGCAGAAGCAGATCTGGATGAAGGCGCTGCAGGACGCCATGGACAATCTGTCGCCCGCGGCCTGTCGCCAGACCGATCACAAGTTTCGGCTGACCACCTTCGACAGCGCGCGCAGCTGCGAGAGGTGCGGCAAGTTCCTCAAGGGCCGCATATTCCAGGGCTACCGATGCGAGACCTGCCGGCTGGCCGTGCACAAGCAGTGCATCGTGCACTCGGGCAGGTGCATGCCCGTGCCGCCGCCTCCGCCACCCCCGCCGCCGCCGCCGCCGCAGCCGTTCGAGCGCGAGCTATCTGCAAAGCTCTGGTACGTCGGCGAGATGGGCCGCGATCTTGCCACGCAGAAGCTGGAGGCGCGCGAGGACGGTACGTACATGGTGCGCGCTCGTCCACCCCAGGCCCAGCCGAGGCTCAAGAACGAGACCAATTACGCTCTCAGTCTCAAGTGAGTTTTTCCTCTTGTTCTTCTCTCTCCTTCCTGCTTTACTTATTTTTTTAATTCACATTGTTTTGTTTTGTTTTCTTTTAACGCAGAGCCGACGGCACGGTGAAGCACATAAGAATCTTCAAGCGCGAGGTGGACGGGGCCGACCTGTACTTCCTGAGCGAGTCGCGCTTCTTCAAGAGCGTGGTCGAGCTCGTCGAGTACTACGAGCGCGTGTCGCTCACCGAGAACTTCGAGAAGCTCGATCAGCGCCTGCAGTGGCCCTACAGGCGCATACTGGCCAAAGCACTGTTCGACTTTCAGGGCGGCGAGCGCAACGAGCTCAGCCTGCAGAAGGGCCGCCGAGTCGTAGTATTAAGCAAGGAGGGCGATGCCAAAGGTTGGTGGAAGGGCAAGATCGGCAATCAGGTCGGCTTCTTCCCCAAGGAGTACGTCGAGGAGGAGTAGTTAATAGTAGATATGCTAATTTTTAAGTAATATATATATATAGTGGAGCAGAAGAGTGACACAATGCCATATGAATGCCCGCAGTCGTGACGTATATTAACTGTATACATAAACAAAAACATATTATATATTTATTGTGACAAATCAAAGCGCTTGCGAGACTCGCGAGTTTCGGCGTCCGAGTAGATAGTTTCGAATTGACGAAAAAAAAAAATAATAATGAAAACAAAAAGAAAAAGCTATTATATAAACGTGTTATATATTAGATTATTATATTGTATACAGAATGTGACAATGTAATACCTCCAATCTAGTGAGTGCAATCACACGATGCTTTCCTTCGATATATATTTTTTATTCATTTTATCGCGTTTATGTGGATTGTAATTGTGCGTTTAGTCCGTAAGATAATAGATAGTTTTGTCAAAGTTCGATGGTCGAATGTGAATGTTGGAATGTTTAACGCTTCTGTCGTGTATATATGTGTGTTAATCGTTTGCGCTTTCGTCAAGTCCGAGCATAATCCTTTGACTCCTATACGGTCGATGAGAAATGGAAATATCCAAAAATCGACGATGTCAGGTACGAATAACGAAATCAATTTTTTTACACGACAGATAGCGAAATCGTCGATTTTTATTATTCGATTATTGAGGCGTAGATTTTTTATATTGAAGTTTATATTTATAACGAAATTAATTTTTTTACACGACAGATAGAGCGAACTCGTCGATTTTTATTTTTCGATTATTGAGGCGTAGATTTTTTATATTAAAGTTTATATTTATACATGAACGGTACCGAGCGCTTATAGATTTATTTTAGGCTCGTCGAAACAAAATTTTATTCGCTTTATATTTTTTTAGAGAAGCAATATAAATGATTTGTCTAGTTTTAGTATTGACAACTTGAAACGGTGAAAAACGTCATTCGTCAAATCAAAGATAGTATTTCTTGATTAACTAATCATTGCGAAATTTTTAAATTCTATTTACAGGTAAATACCGCTGACGTATAATTAACTTTTAATAATACCATTGTATACAAGAATTTGTACTACAGAATGTACTTTATTAAGTATATTGTTGAGTCTTATGAAATTTTTTAAAAAATTATGATGACGCATGCATCATTCGACGCGCTCGTGCGAGTGAATAATCAATCTATGAACTTGGTTCAAAGTAAAACTTATTAATGTGAGACAATGTGATCGTATCAATGTTATAAAATTGCCAATAATGCCAATTCAATTAAAAACTAAAATAAACTATCATGACTCTTAACTGTAATAATATAATAATAATACCTATTACCGACTTAGCCATTAAAGTTTGAAGATGAATTAAAAATTCGATCACTTCCTTAAAAATAATGTCAAACAAATGAACTATACCAAGCAAAGAAAAGTTCGAGTAAATATATTATAGTATTAAGGTGCGCTATTTTTCTAGATCAAAGGAAGAATCTTAAAAGATTATAAGACGTATGCATGTAAGATTAGAGTATTTATTTAGCGAATATATTTAATTAAATTTGTTAGTTGATCGCGCATTTAATTATGTCATTGAAGAAATGTATATGCATCAATATTTTTAATGCTAGTTGAAGATTAATGAATTTTAAATATTTTTAACCTATGATGGAAAATGTTCTCCATTCGTGCCAATAAAAGACTTGAAAAATTGTTGAAAATTTTAATGTGTCATTTCTCTTGTCCCTATAGCTAATTTTATAATTTCACTCCCACTCATGCGTAGTTATGCTTTACATTTTGTTAGTCAAAAGTTACATTGAGTTATGTTAATTTAAACAAATAATGTTGTACTTTGGAGAGCTCTTACTTTAATTGTTTCTTTGGCATCGTAATAGTTGTAAATGAAAGAGCCTGAACAATGTTCATGTGTCAGTGAACATGTTAGATACTGATTTGTACGACTCAGTGGCTCCTTCTTCAAAGAGTACTTTAATCAGTTTTATCATTATTGGAACTGTACTATAACAGTTCAGATGTCCAACCAAAATGTTTTTTGGGGAACAAAGGGAGAAAGGGATGAAAAATATTTAATTGATGACCATTATTCACTGTCTAATTCATGCAGAAATAAAAATATTTATTAATCAAAATTGATATGACACTGCTGCACCTGTCAGATTTGAAATCTCGTTCGGTACACGTGTAGTGACAACTTTTAGCTGAACGATTTAATTATTATTTTTCAAATTCATGAAAAGGAATTCCTGAATGAACGAAAAATAATTCATATAAGTCTCCCCGATTTTATACTTTTCGAATCATCAGCAGAATACAATTAACGCGCCGTACTATATACGCGTATATAATCTCAGTTGCGCAACCCTACCGGTAAACAGGATAGGAGCAGAGAAAAAAGAGAGAGAGAGTCGAGCCCACCACTCTGAGGTGGCAATTTTTGGTGCTCTCTGCAGGTGTTCGTGTGTAACACGCGTGCAGCGCATCATCCGATTTCTAAACTTCTCTAACGGCCTTGCGTTAGACGTGTTATACTTTTCGGCGTACATACAACTGACATCCTTGCAACAGATATACAATTTGAAGAAATGGCGTCCGCTACAGCAGAAAGCAATGTCAAGTATTTCGCAAAGAACGAGATAGAAAAACACAATACCCGCGAGTCCTGCTGGATCATCGTCAACAACGGCGTTTACGATGTGACGTCCTTCTACGAGCAGGTACTTAGTGCTTTACAATTTCGTCCGGGTGGACAGGACTGCGTATAACCTCAAAAACTTGAATCTCTCAATGTTGTTTGGGGATTGGAGTTAAAGTCCCTTGTTGAGTTTTGAAGAGATCAGTTGTTCCTCAAGATCATATTTAAACTGTGCTTATTTTTTTTTTAAATTTGTCCTCAGCATCCTGGAGGCGAGGAAGTTCTCTTGGAGCAAGGAGGCAAGGATGCTACTGAAACCTTCGAAGATGTTGGTCACTCCACTGATGCTCGAGAAATGATGGTGCCTCTTAAATTGGGAGAACTTGCACTTGTTTGTATTATTTTACCATAATTTTTAGTAGCTTTAAAATACATTATTTATAAATGAACTTTGTTACTGTAGGAGGATCGTGAGACGAGAAAACCCAGCGTACCAGATGAGCCATCGTAAGTATCTCAATGTATATAGTTATACATGTCATTTGTATGATGATAAAGAAAAATATTTCAAGTTTTAATGTGAATGGTTGAAGTACTTTATATTTAAAAAATTGCTTTGCAAGTGTATACAAACAAACTAATTTGTGATTAACATAAAAGTAGTCAAACTTAATTCAAGGGCTAATCTGAGGTTCAAATATTCATGCACCGCTATACTAAGCTCATCTCTGGTCAAAAACCTACTCTTCATTTTGAACGCTAAGATTTCATAAATTAAATAGAAAACAAAGTTTGAATACAGTCGCAAAGTAATAAATAATAAAAATAAAAACTAGCACCTGCTGCATCATCATGTGACAATTGCCTATTGCAGTTCATGGAAGTCCTGGCTGGTCCCGTTCGCCATTGGAATAATGGTAACTCTGGTGTATCGTTTCTTCATCAGCACATATTAACAAGAGGAATCTATTAAGTATTTTATCTTTTTATAATAATACAACTATAAGATAGTTAACTATATTGTTAAAAGATTGTATATGTATAAAGCATGTCCGATTACTGACAGCTCCTAATGACTGGACTTGAGTGTTATGTAAAAATATATATTACCAATGCATAGTGGAAATGAATTGATATTGGTTACTTGTGCACATCTCATCGCAGCAGCCATTGCGATGAGACAATTCATTTTCACACTTGTTTCTGGTTGTTTTATGCAATTTAATATAACGACACTCTGTCGCAAGTTGTAATGTAAATAGTCAATGGAAATGATTTTAGATTTCCTTTACCCCAAGATATTTGCATCATTACTTAAATTGACAGCTGTCTGATTTGAAGTGTGATTTTTTACAATGATTTGTACTTTTCCAATGAATTTTAATGATGTTTACTTATACAACTTATACAAATTATTTTATACATTCTCGAGAATAAACAAAACTCATTAATAATTCGTCGAAATTAATCTTTATCTTCCTTATAAAAAAGAAAAAAAAAAATTGTAATAAATCCATGTTTTACCAACTAATCTCGTTTTTCCTTTTCATACATCCACGTTGAGGCATGAGAATCACGTGATCGTTTCGTGAACGATACCCAAGAAAGTTTCAAAGAACGTTTTACCGATTAACGTCAATTTTAGGATATTGCACGATATAAAACTTGCATCACGCATCGAGTCTGGTCTGGCGTCTTTAACTCATTTTCCGGTATATCGGCTCGCTGAGAGAGGCCACTTGGCGTCCCGGCTATATACTCAATTAAGCCAATCGAGCTCGTGAAAAAAAAAGTCACGTCGCTGTGTTGACCGTTGCCGTTCGATTCCGCGAGTTTTTAACATTGAGAAAAGTTCGCGTACAACGGCGCTATTTTCGTCGGTATCGATCGAAAGAATATTTGCTGTGGAATTAAAAAAAAAAAAAAAAAAAGAAGAGAACTCGCCCCCTGTAAACTCGAAAGATCGAAAAAGTGGAAAGCGGAGAGAAAAAAGGTGACATTTATTCGACATTCCTCGCAAGCGCGGGTGTATACCACAATTCGATCAATTAAAGACGTCGTATGTAGAAAACGAGTAGGGAAATTAAAAAAAAGTATCACGAAGTTTCAAGGAATATTACGTTTCGTTTATAAACTTTCGCTTTTACGTTAGATGGAAAGTATCGGATGAAAAATATACGCATCTTCGTAATATCGATTCCAAATACGCGCATCTTCCATCTCCTTCCTTTTTTTAATCAAAACACGCAAAGTTAAATTAATTTTTCACGCTGCGTGAAATTCCGAAACTATTTCATTAGCTTCGTTCGTTGATTAAATTTTGTTCCTTGGATAACTTTCGAGATCAAATGAATAATCGTCGAATTTCTCTCGTCGCAAGCTCTGTGCACTCGAAAGCTCGAATGAATCGCGCGCAATCCGCTTTGTACGTATCAAAGCTCGCGCTTTTTTTTCAAAAATAACGAATACAACCGCGCTAGAAAATTTCAAACTAAAGTTTACACACGATAAACAAATACGCGCGTAAAGATTCAGCGCGTAGGCGTTCTAGCGAGTCGGGTGGGTAGGGGGCCGGGAATATACAGGTTTGTATATATTACTCGATGCACAGCAGCTCCGCTGCATTAAAAAAAGTGTGTATATAGCTGCACTTCTGGGGAGAGCTATAGCGGCTGCGCGACGAGCTTTCGCGATATATCCGCGGCGCGCCAGCTTAGTCTGTCCCCGTCTGCTCTCCTATGTGTATACGATTCTCCGATCGCGCATCACCTCGTTGAATACATATATAGCAGCTCGTGTGTATAGGATCGCCACCGCACGACGACGACGCTTGCGCGAAAAACCGACTGCACGAGCTCTCCGCACCTGCACTGACCGACTCTCTCTCGCTTATTGTACTCAGTCCGATACGTGTACACGTCCCCGCGCCTCGTATATATACATTTGCAATCGCCCAAGTCGCAGTCGCGTACGGTCGTGCACACACGTGGATTCGTCGCTCGCTCGCGCGTGAATTTATAGTATACAGTATCTGGTACACACGCACGAGTTTTATTTCCTCGTATTACATCGTCAAACATATGCGTCGATATACAGAGCGCGTATAGATAATATAAAAAGAAGGGAGTCTGGGATAATAAAAAAAAAAACATATCGGGTGAATCGATGGGAGAGAAAATTTATTGCCCTGTGAGCCCGAGATAGCAGCGGAGCATCAAATAGCTGCCTCCGGTATTGTATAGATTGATCGATTCTCGCTCGAGATACGTATATACATATAGTTATATGTCACACGAAGAGAGAGTAATTCGAGTGCAGTTTGGTCCGCGTGTGTATATCACGTTTATATATAATAATAATACAGATACAGATTGATAATTGCAACGCCTTGTCCAATACACGTGTGTGTTTTGTGCTCCTGATTCAATAGTGCGTAATATCGAATTTCTCTCTGTTTCTCCTCCGTGTCTCGTGTGGTGCATTGTCACAGCAGCAGCAACACGTGCAACGCGTCTGATATAAGGTGTTCCACATAGACGAGGACACCGACATAAGGCAGCTCTCTCTCTCTCTCTCTCTCACTCTCCACCTTCGACACACGAGCCGTTCGCAAATCGGACTCGAGACAGCTCGTATAAATATTATTAATACACAGTTGATAAAGTTGAAACAACATTGGACAAAAGGAAGAGAGACCCCGTTCTATAAACGTGATACTTTTTGTATGAGAGCAGAGAGAATAGCGAAAAAAAAAATTGTCGTTGACCGTATACAAAATACATAATAATATATATTCGCTCGCTAACTCGCTCTCTCGTGGCGTGTTAAATCGCGCACGGATCGTGTCATGAGCGGCAGTTGTTCAATAACTGAGACCATCACCACCACCACCACCGACCACCACCACGACCATCGTCAGAGCCCCGAGTGCAGTGCTGCAGATTTTCGGCCCCGTAGTCGTCATCTCCGAGAATCGTCCACGTCGCCGTCGTCATGCACGCTGCCGCCTCACTCAAACGAGGTAAGAGACATTCGTATAATTTCGGTGCAATAATAATAATCTCGTACACCGAGCTTTTGCACGAGATGCAATTTATAGACCGTATTTAGGCGACGATGAAAAGCGCCAAGTTCATTAACGCTTTTTCGACCGCTGCTGCAAGCTCGTGCGCGAGCTTTTGGCTTGGCTAAGGTCTCTCTATCTATCTATCTCGTAACTTCCGACTGCAGCAGCAGCAGCAGCAGCCCTTCCCGGCAATCGCACCAGATGCTCTTCTATTGTTCTTGCATTCGACGAATCGAAAAAAGCTCCAAATTATCCCAATCCATCCATTCGCTCGCTGATTTTTTTCTCCCTTCTCAATCCTCGATTAATCCAGATTCCTATAGATAATACCATGCGGGATCTTTGCACACATCCGTGAAAAGCTGCTGTATATACGATACACAATAGCGCAAGAGCATTGCGTCAGTCGCGCCGCTCTCTCGCGCGCGCGTATACGCAAGCGCGCGCAACAGCAGCAGCGGACGAGAAAAGCGCAACGCGAGTGCGTACAGATGTACGCGCGAATTTTCCTAAAATACGACGCCTACAAATTGCCTCAAGCTTAACGAGATGCTCGGGGATTCGCTGTATATATACGTGTGTCGAGCTTTCGATACTCGGTCAATCGGTCGTGCAGCTCCGTGTGTGCACTTGTGTTTTAGGTATATATGTATAACGGTGGCCTCCGCGTTGGAGTGTAGAATTAACTCGTAAAAAGCCAAATTTTACGACTTGTTTTATACACAAAAAAAAACATTTTTTTCAGCTAAAAACAGGTTGTATACGTGCACCGTTGGTAAATCGGTCGCTGCGCTGAGAGCTTTTTTGCACAACTATACGTGCGATCGAGCTTTTTCCGAGCGCCGCGGCGAAATTTCAGATTCGAGCTGTTTATTAATAAGATTAACGTTGAGCGATTTATGCGTTCGGCGATATCTCTCTCTCTCTAGCTAGCTAGCTCGTATTTATATATGAATTATTTATTATAACGCGTATATATATAGGAAGCTGCGCACCGACGCATTTTAGAAGAGCATTATAAACAACGTCTATCCGTCGACGAGTGATTTATCGGCTCGTATATACATATATAAACGTACGCGCAGACCTATATCAAATATGAACGCAGATACACATAAGCTATTTAGACTTAGGGAATAAGCTCGTTAGAACTCGGACAAATTGATTTTGAATTATGTGTATTATACGATGCTATACTGATATTTACACACTCTCGAGCTCGAGCTGGGTGTGTCTGGGTCGGTTGTGTTTACGAGCAACACGTAGTTTATGTATTATTTCGACGCGAGGTTCTTGTACTCGAGTTATAACATGCCAATCGGGGCGCGCACGTATTATTCAGAATATGTGTGTGTATTTTATGTGTGCGTCCGGCACGAGCGAAAGAAACCCTATACTAACTTTGGAGATATATATCGGAAGCGCGCAAAGCTCGCCGTACGGAAATGCGGACGTGCGTTTACGCGGATGTTCGATTTCTCGGGGAATTGTGTCGCGGCGCACGTATCTTCGGCTTTAAAAATCTCTCTTTTGCTGCGACTCGTGTGGAATTTTTACGAGCGTGGGATTAACTGCGTTTACTAGCTCGCCGATTAACGAGGAAATCGGGGAGATCGGTAACGCGAGATGAATCCGTAGTGCGTTTCTATACTATTGTCAGCAAAATTTCGATCGTGCATTACGTTAGTTATGTATTATATCGTAATGCGATTACGTCGTGCCGACCAATCGTAACCGATTGCTATATTTATAAACCGGTCGCACGCGATAACAATTTTTTTTTTTTGGTCGCGATTTCCGCACGAATTTTGCACACGACGACACACATCTCCGCGCGATGGTCTGCAACCGAGAGTGTATACAAAAAAAAAACGAAATGAAACATAGAATGAAACGAAAAGAAAGAGAACGAAAAAAAGAAAAGAAAAGAAACAAACACGTTATTTAGTACAATCATCGTCGACGCGGTTCGTCGTGTGCAAAGCTGTAAAACTCGACTTCGTGTTAAGCTGAACTTTATAATATGGAGAGCGAGAGAGAAAGAGAAATATATGTGTATAATATTGTACAGCGTATAGCGCACAATAGTCCAGATAATAACGATGTCATCCAGTGTGTGGCAGAAAGTCTATAATGTTATATACAGCATTATAATGCACCGACACGTCTATCCTCCCTCGCGATTACTCTACACACACACATAACATATTTTTACATACATGCATTCGGCGGGGGCGGCTAGCAAGAGTGAGTCTATTGCGCCGTTATTGCACACAGAGGGAAGAAGTAAAGCGAGAGGGTTGGGGGGTCGTATGAAAAGGCGTGGCTTTTGCGACGTCGCAACACACACTGCGTTTTATCGAATGCTGTGTATATTCAAACGATCATCGCGATGTCGATTCGTCGAGTGTACAATACTTTTTTATTCTTATATATGCAATAAACTTTGATGTACGACGATGCCTATGAGCAAAAAACAGGTTGCGCGAATGTGTGTACAGCCGGCGCACACAACAACCTGCTGCTGCTGCTTTTCGAGCTGTCAAGTTTGACGCGCGGGTAGCAATATTTTTTTCTTTTCTTGGCCTACATATACACGCAAACGCGTGATGTACGTGTGCGAGTTTGTGTGCGTGTACGTGTGTGCGGCAGCACACGAAACCAGAGAAAATATGCGACCTTGGGGCGTGCGTGTGTGTTCGCTCGCGCACTTGAATCGCATATTTCGTCGCTTATATACGTGTGTATATACATGCATATAAGCCTCGTGTATGTGCCTGGCTTGCAAAAGAAAATATAGAGTGAGCTCGGCGCCGGCGCGATGAAAGCCCATACTTATCTGTACTTACATACGTGTACGGCGCGTACTTTTGCAGTGCACACACACACACACACACATAATGTATATCGTACGTAACCGAACTCGTGTTAACTACTACATTCGTGTACCGCGCGAACTATATACTGGACGACTCTTTTCTCAATCGCAAGCTCGCGAGCGCCGGAGCTTTCAAAAGTCAAGGTTAATAGCAACAGCAGCAGTAGTAGTGTGTTCCACCCGCCCGCGTTGCGATTATCAGTATAGCGAGGAGGGTGGGCGAGAAAATGAAGAGAGAAGAATGGAAAAGCTTTTAATTGTGACGCCGAAAAGGAAAAGCTCCGCGCGACACAATGCGTGCATTCGTATATATATATCGATATAGCACAGTAAGGGTGTATTATTATTATCATTGCCCGCTGCTTTGGCTCGAGCTTGCGAAAAAGCGTCTTGGGCAATTTGCGCTCGCGTCGTGTGTTCCGCCCGACGCTATAAGGTAGCTCGAAGATTGATGATGTACTCTCAAATATAAACTCAACGAGCTGAAAGAGAGACAGACGATATACGAACTATATAGATATAATGCGATACGCGTTTGAGCGCAGTGCCGAAAATCAACGCGATACTCGACGCTGCTTTTACCGCTTCCTTTTTTCATTTTTGAGATTAGGATCGTATCATCGTAATTTCGACGGTCGAGGAATATCATCAGCTTTGAAATATTCTCAAGGATGGCATTACGAGCGTCGCATTGATTAGCTTTACAAATCGGCGTATACAGGCATCTATATATATAAACACGACCGACCAAGCTCGAGCTCTCGAGTGCATTATAGGAATTTCGTCGATCTCGAAATATATCTATACTTAAAATGTACGAGGCTCGCGAGTTTGTACACGGATGCACTCGGCGAGATCGATAAATCCAGGGCTCGAAACTGATTACCTTATGAGTGTGTACGTGTGTGTATGTGTGCGTATATAATTGTAGGAGTGTTATATACTTAGCATCGGCGTTTATCTTTTGGACTGCGACTATATGCGGCTATTATACGAATTAACGATTATTAATTACCCTGAACTCTACACATTTGCGCTCTCTCTTTCTTTCGATCGTTTGATCTCCTTTGAAAATTATCGACGATATTGTATGGCTGATTCTTTGTATAATTAAAAAAAAAGTTATTTTTATTTCGTATTTCTCTGTCGGAGATCTCAAGTTGACATTTTCCCGAAATTTGCGATTATTGCTAAAATTTAGACAAAATTCCTGGATCGGCCCTGAGTGTTTTAAGGAGAAAAGAACTATCAAGTTTTGCGGGGAATCATTCGAGCTTTCAAGAATAAAGCACTTCAAACGACTCGGAGCACTTTGACAGTTAACCATTATGAAGAGAAAAAGATAAAAGTCAAAATCTAATACGGACATTTTATCACCGAAAAATTTATCGAGTTTCCTTAAAAGAATAAAAAACGACAGTTTGGACATTCGACTCGGCCATAAAATACGCTCGATTAATTCCAACTACATAACTCTCGATGCTCTGCACAAGCTCACGGCAATAAAAGCATAAATTTCGAGAAACTCGAGAGAATCTAACCGAGCTATTATATCATATCGGTTGAATTGTCTCGGCGCGCTCGCACGACAATATACAAATATATATATTTTCAGCTCTCTCTATCTCTGTCACTGAACATTAGCTTCGCTGCAGAGCACAGCCGAGTGAGCGCCCGAGACAATTAGGAGCGTTACACACATATACGTATCGTTTGCATTGGGCATTCACACTTGGACGTTTTTTGTCATCGTCGTCGTCGAGCGGATCACGAGTTGTTTGTTGCTGCTGCTGACTGCTAAACGCGTGTATAACCGGCTTGACATTATTAATATAGACACACGTTTATTTTTGGCAATTCGCTCTTGCGCGATATAGCACTTACATACACACGTGCTTCTGTGCGACAAGAGCTCTTAAGTGGACACACGTACAAACACGTATATGATACGTAAAACGCGACGGACACCCAATATCTTTTGAACAAATATTTATTTATAAAATTTTTTTTTACTCGAAAGCTCCAGCAGAAAATTTTGTTTCAATTTCCGTAAAAACGACGATCGCGAATAAATCGACGCGGATATTGTATCGAAATCGTCGTTGATCTCGCGCACGAGGCACATAAACGACGCTCGATTGATTTTCCTCTATGTGCGTGTGAGTATACGTTTGTGCGCGAGTGTGTAAACCAGGCATCGTCGACGGATGTGCACGTATGCGCGTCAAACATTTGCCAAGAGCTTAAATGCTGCAAAGTGGAGCCTCGACGAGTTCGACTGTATAGTTTGTTATTACGAGATGTATGAAAAAAAAAGGAGAAAAAAAAATTATGATATAAAAGTTTTGTGATCCAAGCAGATACTTGGGTATGCATGATATAATAATATGCATCACTTTGATTTTTTGAAGTACGTATATAAGCTTCCGAGTCTTTTGTACGCACATATAACCGATTCTCCATCCATAGAAGCTCGCGAACGAAAATAAACGACCAATTGAAGATCAATTTTCCATTTATTCGCAGCTGTCCAATCAAACCCTCAAGTCGCTAATAGCTCGGATCAACAGCAGCAGCAGCAGCAGCCACAAAATCCACAGCAGCAAGTCTCGAATTTACGAATGCGCAATGGCAACGCAACAGGCCCAGGTGGCATCGGAAAAACAGCATCAGCCGAAACGTCGTCGTCGGAACAACAACAGCAGCAGCAGTCGTCGCCGTCGCCCGCTCCAATCGACGATCCGGGTAACGACGGGGACGGTGGGGGAGGGCCCCGAGGTCTGGAGGGGCCGGACCCAGAGAAGGACGACCCTGTTCACCTCAAGAGACGGGTGGGACTCGTCAGTGGGGTGGCTCTAATCGTCGGCACCATGATTGGATCGGGAATCTTCGTCTCGCCATCCGGTCTATTGGTGAGTCGACGCTGATTTACTTATTAATTTTTTAGAGTCGTGAAAAAAAATATTCAAACGATCATATTTTTATCGCTTGACTTGCGCTCCTATTTCGGAGAACTCGATCGTTCGTAAAAGTCAATCATAACGACTCGGTTTCGAGTTACATTATTATGATTATTCTCGATTTGAACAGATACGCACCGGCAGCGTGGGCATGAGCTTCGTCGTGTGGACGGGCTGCGGCCTGCTGTCGCTCTGCGGCGCCCTCGCCTACGCCGAGCTCGGCACCATGAACACGAGCAGCGGCGCCGAGTACGCCTACTTCATGGACGCGTTCGGCGCCCCACCGGCCTTCCTCTTCTCCTGGGTCTCGACCCTCGTGCTCAAGCCCTCGCAGATGGCCATCATCTGTCTGTCCTTCGCCCAGTACGCCGTCGAGGCCTTCGCCTCGGAGTGCGATCCACCCGGCGAGGTGGTGAAACTCGTCGCCCTCCTCGCACTGGTGCTCATACTGCTGGTCAACTGCTACAGCGTGAATCTGGCGACGGGCGTGCAGAACGCCTTCACCGCCGGTAAGCTCATCGCCATACTGGTTATCGTCGCGGGTGGCACTTGTAAACTCTTGCAGGGCAATACCCAGCACCTGCGCAACACCTTCGACAGCTTCGAGGAGAAGCCGGAGGAAGCGACCGTTCAGCAACAGCAGCAGCAATCGAGTAGCGTCTTCGCCGAGGCCGAATTTTACGGCAAATTGGCCACGGCTTTTTACACGGGCCTGTGGGCCTACGACGGCTGGAACAATCTCAACTACGTCACGGAGGAGATCAAGGACCCGTCGAGAAATTTGCCCAGGAGCATAATGATCGGTATACCGCTGGTGACTCTGTGCTACGCTCTGATCAATGTATCCTACCTGGCGGTCATGTCGCCGCTGGAGATGATCGACAGCGAGGCCGTGGCAGTGGTGAGTTATTTGTTATCCTCGACATTCATTTCATTGGCTATTATTTATTATACTGTAACGAAGCTGGAATCAATCGATCTCGATCGTATATTGCGGTTGATTCCGGCCCGGAAATTGAAAACTAAGCGTGCATTTTTGTCGAGTAGATTCCAATAGTACATATAATTTTGTATAGTAAGGAATTTACTCTCGGAAATGATGCGTTATATATAAGATCATATACAATACGACTTTAACAAGTAAGTTATACGTAAATGACGCACAAACAAATTGCACTCAATCTCAACATTACCCTTAATCTCTCTCTCATCATCTCTCAACAGACGTTCGGCAATCGCATCCTCGGCGTGATGGCCTGGCTCATGCCGCTCTCCGTCGCAGTGTCGACCTTCGGCTCGGCCAACGGCACCCTGTTCGCCGCTGGCCGTCTGTGCTTCGCCGCCTCGCGTCAGGGCCACCTCATGGACTGCCTGAGCTACGTCCATGTGCGACGCTTCACCCCGGCCCCGGGCCTGATCTTTCACTCGCTCGTAGCCGGCGCCATGATACTGTCCGGCAGCATCGACTCGCTCATCGACTTCTTCTCCTTCACCGCCTGGATATTCTACGGCGGTTCGATGCTGGCGTTGCTGGTGATGAGGCGAACGAGGCCGAATCATCCGAGGCCCTACAGATGCCCGTTGGCCATACCGATCCTCGTGCTGGTGATATCGATTTTTCTGATCGTGGCGCCGATCGTCGACAATCCGCAGATCGAGTATCTGTACGCGGCGGCGTTCATCGGGGCCGGCATGTTCTTTTACGTGCCGTTCGTGAAGTACGGATACGTGCCCAAGTTCATGGGTAAGTTTGGTATATCGAATTTGGTTAATTGCTCAAGAAATTACTCTGATTTTAAGATGTGAAACATCGATGCTAATTGTGTTGGAATTTTCTTCTTGTTTCTTGATTTTTGTTTTGACTATTACTTAATTGATCGATTTTCTCGTTTTTATTTGATTTAACTGTGAATTTGTAATTCTTTAATTAATTGATGAAGATGTTTCATATCTTGCAGCCGTTCATAAGCAGCTGATTTTTTTCATTCATATTTTTTGAGACGAGAAAACGATGACTTACGGATCTTTTTTTTGTACTTGCAGACGGAGTGAACGCGTTTCTACAGATGCTGCTCGAGGTGGCGCCCACCGCTGCAGCCTTCGATTGAATCACACACACACACACAATAAACAAACCGAAAATAAAAAACAACGATATCGACAGGAGCCAAAAATTCATCTCTGCGGCTTCTGAACATATTATATAGATACGACTGTGATTGTAGCCGTTGCATGTGAATAATAGAGCGAAAATAACAAAGCATAATTGTCAAACGAATACTCGGATATTTTACATTTGTTATACGTGCTGAACACGCAACTATACTATTTTTTTTTTTTTTTTCGTTACTCGATTGTTGAAAACGATCGAAGCCGCGTGTGTGATCGTTACTATTATTACAAAGCGCCAAAAACAAAAAAAAAATTGAAAATGTAATGAAGATTGTTAGTAAAATGACTAGATTATTTTAAGGAAAGTTGAGATATGGTGACGTTGTATGTAAAAAAAAAAAATACCAAACAAATGAATGATATAAAACAAGCCGATTTTCGACCACAGAGGAGTTATTTTTATTACTTACAGATTTTACTCGTTGTTTATTGCTATTTGTATTGAAGAAAAAAAGAAAATAATGAATAAATAAAATAAGCGATAATTAATTTATCGAAGTTACGATTAAATGTATAAGTTTGACGTATAATCATATGTATATTCGTTATTACATATATGCGCTTGATGTGCGTATACCATCAAAAAATGTGTATATTATGTGTCGCGTCGTCAATGTGATCAATTAAGTATTGTATATTAATTCAAACGAAACGATGAATAAATAAAGAATTTTTTGAAAATAAACCCTAACTCCAAGTTTTCCTTTCTTCTTTGACTCGTGAAAAAAATTTGAATTTGGCGCTTCGTTGGCAGTACTGATTACAGAGCTTTATACCTGTGCTGCGCACATCGGTTGGCAAGTATGCGCGTGTGTGCTACACCTGAAAAGTGTTTACAATTTGATTATTATAACCCGCGATCATCGACCGTGTATACGGCTTACCGGCTCGATCGTGATTATCATGCTGTCGTACACGATATGAATTTTTTTTTTCTAAATTGCCGCGCTCGCACAAGTGCGTAATTTTTGTACTTGGACTCGGCGATTCGTGACATTCTATACTTCGCAGCAGAAATATATCGCAAAAGTGCGCATGACTCGAGTCGTCGAACGGCCCTAGACGACGGATTTTGCGTACTATTAACGTCGTCGGGCGGTCAGCTGTTATTCTGCTATACTGCGCGTGTGTATATATACACATAGATAGAATCATATGTAGCTGTGCAGAAAATCGACGGAGTGCGAGAAGTTTCGTGCGCGGTGTTGTATATAGCAGTGCAATTGCATCTCTATCGCGAAACCACGTCGATCGATAAAGACTTCGGCGAGACAGCCTTAATAACTTGATCGTCTCTGTCTCTGTGTGTGGGTGTGCGCGAGTGAGTGTCTATCAACGTTGCCAGTGACTGTGCCGGTAGATACTCGATATAAACTCGTGCGAAAAATAAAAAATACAGAGAAGAGAACATGTCGCGCTGCATCAGGAGCAGCAGCCGCTTCGTACCCGGCATCATAGTGGCCAGCAGCACCGGATGCGCCGCTATGACTGTCAGGTGCCTCGGCAGCCGGCATCTGTCCGGTCAACACGCCTCCTCGGCATTTCTCAATCAGGTAATGTCATCCTCGTTGCTCGTCGTGGTTTTTTCCACGCGACGCCTCGGCGTGCCGCGACGGTGTCATCCGCGCGAAGCTCCGTCAACTTCGAGATCATAACTTCTTTTTTGTATGGCGTCTTATGTAACGACGATGTTGAAATTTTATGGAACATAAACTGTCACTGGACAGAACGTGCTTGACTGTGTAAACATTTGAAGAAATGGAGTTGTACCATCTTATCTTATATAAACTTTGCATTTCAGTTCCTGAGCCCTAATTCATCATTCGTGACACCATTGAAGACCAGAGAGGAGCACTATCATCAGTTGCAGCATGCCACACGCTTACCAGAAAGTTTGAGCTTGCAGCAACAGCAGCAGCAAAGCTTCGTCAAGAGTCACAGTGATAAAATTGACTGCGACGCTAGTGTGCTAAGAGGTGATAAAGTTACATTCTTAACGAGCTGTGAAAATTATCAGTCAATGCCTCAAGGACTGAGACAAGGTTTAACTTGTGAGCGGTTGAAATCTTCGCAAGATGCTACTGTTACGACCAAGAAAACCAGTCGACAGGACTTGAATTGGAATATTATTACTCACAGAGCAACTTTTTTTGTAGCCAATAAGTTCAGCGATACAGGCAGTGTTTGTTTTGCTTCGCCTGCCAAGAATACTGTGGACTTGTCTGGACAACAATTATGCAAATTACAAACCAAGGAAGAGAAACGAAATGAATCAAATGAAAATCATAATAAAAATCTGGATCACATATATCAAACATTGAGCGTGGATGTAAGTAAAAAATTTCTTTGTTTAACATTATTATGATTGTATTCAGATATATCTAAATTAAAATTTTTTATTTTTACAGTTACCAAATTTTTTCACCAAGTCGATTGATTATAAAATCTATGATCCTCATGTAGAACTTGTAAATAATATCAAAGGCACCTCTACAAAGTAAGTATAATTTTTGTAGAATTTAATTGAATTTGAGGCATTAATAAAAACATTTATCTATTATTTTAGAGGATTACCTGAATATGTTAAGCAAGCTGCGATGTTAAGAATTCTTGGTCATTTAAAGTTTGCTTTTGTACGCCTAGAAGTTCTAAGAATTACTATGCATACTCAGGATAATACTGTTAAAGTACGTTGGCGTATTGTTGGATTGACGGGATTAAATGTGGTAACTCGATTTTGGAAGTTCAAAGTTTGGAAAATAAGAGAATCTGTCAAAGATATTGAAAGGTAAAATTCTTAGAATAATTTTAAAAATTAAAAATGAATTATTCATAATGACCCTTATTTTTGTTTTGTAGCTGGCACGATGGATTCTCCACCTTTTATATGAATGATAAGGGGCTAGTATATAAACATGTCATAGATAAAGTAATACCCGATGAAGACACACAAAAGGCTAAGCCAAAAGAAGGCTTACCAACAACGAAACTGGCCCCTGGACTTACATTTTCAGCTCTTGAGAATAGTAGTTAGATTTTAAATATTGTATAATAATTTAAAATTCTCATCTAATAGCTAGAAATTGTTATTCTAAATAAAAGTAGCAATCATTTTTTACTTCTTTTTTTTTTGAAATGGCATGTATGTGTAAGATGATTAAAAATGCTTATTTATATATAATATAAAAAAAGTGTGAACAAACTTATGGAAACAGAATCAAAGATCCACAGTTTGACTTGTAAAATAATTATTGTACATTATCTAATGTATTATTGAACTGCAAGTTTAAGTAAAACCCTTCAAATTTCAATCATAGTATCATTGTTACAGTCGATCTATTATATCTGAAAATTATTGTTAGCTGTAAATAATACAGAAAAAGTATTGTTACAAATAAATCAATTATAAAACAAAAAATTTGGCATTGAAAGTTTTTTTTCTAACATTATATCATTTCATCGAGTCTCATTTCTATGAATTAGTCTGCATCAATGAATTGCTCGTTCGCGGACAGATTTCAAATAAACCTCGCGAACTATCAAGTGCGCAGCAGTCGAAAATTGCTCCGATGATAAATTCGGAGAACACGCCACGAGGGGCGCTGCCTCACCAGCTCTTTTCTCTTTCTTGCTGCATGTTTTCTACTGCACGTGTAAGTCAACTATTATTAATCAAAAAATTATATATTAAATTGATCAAATGTGTCGATGCAAATGAGTGAAGATGTTCTGTTCGAGTTTCCCGATCGTAAAATGATTTCCGCGTTATATGAATCAGATTTCATCGCTGGTTTTGTTTATAAAATGTTGTGCGTCATACGTATAGGTTAACACGGCATCCCAGGCTTAGTAGAAAGATTCATATTCATTATTTTTTTATGTTACTATTATTGCTGTTATCATTAACTTTTTATCGATTGCGTTTTAATGATTCGTCCTTGATCAGACAACTATACTCAGCATCATTTTAAAATCTCCATATATGAAATGTCTGTACAAAATATACTCATTAGTAAACATATTTTTCAGATATATAAATCATGTCGGAAAATTGGGATGCTGAGGCTGACGCCAATGTTGCAACTGGTGCAGTTGCTTCGGCACCAGTAATGCAACACTCTGACGCTATGCCAGAAATCAAACTTTTTGGCAAATGGACCTGTGAAGATGTTCATGTCAATGACATGTCTCTCCAGGATTACATTTCCGTCAAGGAAAAGAATGCAAGATTCTTGCCCCATTCCGCTGGAAGGTATGCACAGAAGAGATTCCGTAAGGCACTGTGCAACATTGTTGAACGTTTGACCAACTCACTGATGATGCACGGTCGCAACAATGGCAAGAAACTGATGGCTTGCAGAATTGTCAAGCACGCATTTGAAATCATCTTCCTCCTGACTGGAGAGAACCCACTCCAAATCTTGGTTTCTGCCATCATCAACTCAGGACCCAGAGAAGACTCCACCAGAATTGGTAGAGCCGGTACTGTCCGTCGTCAGGCTGTGGATGTCTCCCCCCTCAGAAGAGTCAACCAAGCTATCTGGCTGTTGTGCACCGGTGCCCGTGAAGCTGCATTCAGAAACATCAAAACAATCGCCGAATGCTTAGCCGACGAGCTCATCAATGCCGCTAAGGGAAGTTCCAACTCTTATGCAATTAAGAAGAAGGACGAATTGGAACGTGTTGCCAAGTCCAACCGTTAAAGACCTTTTTTCATTGTATATAAAAAAACGAATGATAAAAATACTTTAAAAAAAAGAAGAACTGGTTTATTTATTCAAAAAAACAATCACTTCTATACAAGTCGATATAATCACAAAAAACATTTGCTCTCTAACTTCAAAGTAAACTAATAATACTAGTTGAACATCATTTTATTGACATTTGGAATAGATATACTTTAGTTTGTACATTATTCGAGTCAAATTTCCCTACTTATTGCTGAAAGGTCTATATCTTTAAATAATTGAAATAATTCAGATCTAATTGTATTGAGATTTTAATCAACGTAGTGCTATTTTATCATTAGTGCCTCTTAAAGCTCTAGGTTCAATATGTTATATTTTACACAATTTTTAAGAAAAAGTACAATTCTACGTACAAATTTTTGTTATTTTTGTTCTGTTAAAATTTGTTCATTTGCAGTCTAATCCCTGACTCGAGTGCGCATGGAACGTCCTACCTACCTATATATATAAACAATTTGCCTACCCATCACGTAATAATCATCATCAATTTTTACAATAACACCTCAGCTAACGTCTCTCAATGCTGCGCCTCCGACTCCGTCTTTGCCTTCTCCCTCTCCTCGATCTTCTTCAATCTCTTCTTCTTGATCTCCATGGCGAGCTTGTATCCCAACTCGGCTCTCCTGTCCTTACCCTGCACCATGTTCTTCACCTGATCCGAGTGGGCTATTACCCCGTGCATGTGACAGACCATCGACTTGGTGCGCTCGATGTCGTCGAGATCGACGCCCCGACAGCAGTCGTCGATCATCACCGTCCTGTAGCCGGCCACGAGGGCGTCCACGGCGGTGGCGCCGACGCACACGTCGTAGGCCACGCCGCAGACGAATATGTCGGTGATGCCGCGCTCGCGCAGCTGCGCCGACAGTGTCGTCTCCGAGAGCTTGTTGTTGTCCCAGAAGACGGAGTAGGAGTCGACCTCCGGATTGGTGCCCTTGTACACCTTGACGGCACGGTCGACGATCTTGAGATCGGCGTGGATCTCGGCGCCCCACGTGTCCTGGACGCAGTGGCGCGGCCACAGTCGCTGTTTAACCTGGGGCGGGCCCTTGAACGTCACCGTGTCGTAGACCATCACCTCGTCCTTGCGCGCCTTGCACGACTCGTCCAGTTCACTGTGCGTGTAAATAAATCGGAATTAATAATTGCCGCGCGTAAATTATCGATCGTTATTCATTAAACTATATAATTACCGCAGATGTAGATTGTCGATGAACGAGACGTGATTCGCGGGATGCCAGTCGAGCGAGTAGAAGACCGAGTCGAAGGCGACCTGCTCGAGGAGCTTGTTGATCGGCGCTATGACCTCGTGGCCGTCGTGGCGCGCGGCGCACTTGCGTATGTTGAGCGAGCCCGTGATGAAGTCGTTCTGCACGTCGACCACCAGCAGGGCGCACTTGGGCCGCGTGCACGCCTTGATCCACTTGTACCAGCACATCTGCGTTTACCGAAAAAAAAAAAAAAATTCAAAAAAAGTTTTTTTTTTTATTCAATCGATTTTAAATTGCGATCGTTAAAACGTATCGCGGTATATACACCGAAGATAATCGCGGCGCTCGGTGTTTCCACGTATAAGATACGATCGTTAAATCATCCGCGTCGCGCTTGAGTGACGTTTTTGTGCCGCGCGCTTTTGTGTTTAAGTACCAATACACATCCGGTAGCAGGTAAATTTAAAATTACGCGTAAAATCAAATTTTTAATTTTGGCATCGTATAATAATACCTCGAACTCCTTCTTATCGATCAATCCATTGGCATCGGTATCGAACACCTCGAACACGTCCTTAAGCTCGTCCTCGTCCAGCGGATAGACCTTGCCCTGCTCGTTCCTAAACAGGGCCTTGCACAGCAGATCGAACTCGGCCTGATTCAGATAGCCGTCCTGGTCCTTGTCGAAGACTTTGAAGCAGGCCTCCATGTCGTCGCCCGAGACGTCGTCCGAATAATTTACCTCGATCTCCGCCAGATCGTCGTCGTAATCTGCTTCTTCGTCGGTAGCGGCTGCCGCTGTTGTTCGACTGCCACTGTTGTCGCCGTCGCCGTTTACCTGCTCGCCGCAGCCGCGCATACTGGATCTGTGCACGATATATAGTCAACACACACACAGGTATAACACACATAGATTGGGAAAACGGAACGCAACACGCGAAACTCTATAGGTAAGTTTTTACAGGTGACTAGAGCGTCACAGAGAGAGAGAGGCGCATTGTTTGATCGATATGTGGGCGAGCTCGGCTGCACAGCCTGTGTGTTATGCACAAAAGTTTATGTCACGGTTCGCTATATGTTCTATCCGAGGTTCGTCATGACAGGCGATGGAGGGTCTATTACCTCATCGATAGCGGCGATACGTCATATATAAATATATGCATTGTTTCTCGTTTTTTATATATAAATCCCGTATTTGTACGCGATATCGCGTGTACGGTAAATAAATAATATATAGACAGACGGACGCGCAACGTCGAATATCGATGATGACGCGATCGGCTAGGCTCGGTATATAATAATGATCGCCGCGACGGCGGCCTTACTATTATCGTTATATAGATATATATATGCAGCTAACGAGTCGCGCGCGTGCACATAGCACGTGTGTGTGTGCATCATCATCATCCCTCGAGTCGAAGAAGGGGATAGTTAATCGCGCGCCAAAGTTTGGTAAACTTTTATCTGTTCGATATCTTTTATATACACGTGTACATATATAGGTGCCAAACGAATTGCAGTACTTTCAAGACCAGCACCTATATAAAGCGAGAGAGAGAATTTATTTATAGAAATAATGAAAAATTCGGAGCGCGCGCGCGGCAATCAACGCGCGGATAACGTGCAGAATGAAAAAAAAAAAACAGGTTGAAAGGTGTGTGAATCGGCACACGTGAACGCTTTCAAAGTCGAGTTCTTTTATATATATTCTCTCTTTTTTTTCTTTTTCTTCTTTTGTTATACAAAGTTATAGACGTTACGCGTTGCATCGTCACGATCGGTCAATTATGTAATGGAGCTCCGAGTCGCGCGCGCTCTTTTTTTTCGGTCGTTATTGTTGTTCCGGAAGTAATTTTTTTTTTTTTTGCGCTACTTTACGTAAAAGGTCGCGCGAGCTCGTTCTGTGTATATCGGTGTGCATTACCTTGTTCGGGGGAGATGATCGTTGCACCGGTTCACGAAACCACACACGTTGATCGAATCTCGAGGCAAAAAACAGTGTGTCCTTATCTCTCGCGGGCTCTGCGTGTAGCAATAGCAACAAGTAAACAAACAAACGAGCGCGAGGCGTGCACAGCATGCACACAGCACAGTAGGACAGACGACTTGTATAGTTTTCCGAGTTCCAATGTGGAAACGAGATAAAAGGTTAAGTTATGCTACACATAGTCGCATGCGGCGAGCGGCCTACGCGTTGAGTTTGTGTATGTGTGTGTGAGCGGCCGCGCCGATTGCGTCGGTGTTGGTGCGTCCGTGTGTGTTTATATACCGCCGGACCAGCGGCGTGCATAATAATAATGTATATAGTACGCACGAGGCTTGGGCGTCGTGTCGTTTTGAATAGAGCGCCGCGTCGGCCGAGTAGCGGCGCTGCCGCTGGTTTTCGTGCGCAGCGCATTGCATTGCGCGCGAATATTAGCAGACGACATTACGTTGATATGCACCTGTTATACCTGCGTAGGCGTTGCTCGCACGTGTTTTCAAATGTATGCCGTACTCGTGTACTACAGGTAGTACACTTACGTACTTATGTTACTGTCGTGCTTTCGTGTACGGGAGTTTAGGTATGCGAAAAAATTATCGAGCTTTATCAGTTTCTCTCTACGAAATATTGTTTTCGAGCAGCGAGTCGATCTCGTTACGAGCTGAGAACAAAGAGACGCAAAAATCTCTCCTTCTCCCGTAGCGACACGCTTATGATGTACAACTGGCGTTTCTAATTCTTGGTATGCGACGCGAAGCAGCTCCGAATCACCCGAGCTTGCGGAGCTCGCGCACAAAGGAATAGTCGACGTCGACGGTTTTTGCAATCGCTCGGAATTACCCGTATAGCGACGGGAATGAGTCACGCCGAGGAGGAGAGGAGAAAAATGAGAGGCCCTTCGAGATTCTTCGGCAAAGAGAACGATACGCGATATCGTTTACAAAAAGCTTCGTCGCGATAGAGAGTTTAATTTATTTAGCGCGAAAGTATTGTAAAAGTATATCGAATATCTTGGAAGACTCGAACAATCATTTTTGATTTTCATTGCTGAAACTCATATGCAACGACTTTTTTTTAAAATTAGTTGCGCGATCCTCGTGTTACACTGCCAGATCGATCCCAATCATACAGTATCCAGGGCAATAAAGATAAAAAAGGAGAAGAGACATCTGCATGTGCCGTGTGCCATACGCCGCTAAAAGTCGTTAAGAATCATAAAAAAAAAACTACGAGTGAAATTCGAAGAAGGTATCAACGGAAAAAATCCCAGATGCTTGCGACGGGCGGCAGGGCCATAAAAATATCCGAGCTTCACACTACCACCATGATATTTTTTGTCGAGGAGGTTCACAGGACTGGAGGCATCGAGACTTACTCGCGGCCAGCGCAGTCGGCAGTCGTGTACTTCTCTCGGACGGCAGAGCATCGCGACCGGCCGACCGACACGCATCGCTCCGGTCGGCCGGTCTTAGATTTTTTTGTTAAATTAATAATTTTCTAGAAATTCTATCGCGAGAGTGTGTTAACTAAATAAGTGCTGCAACCAACGAGCCACACGATGCCGAAATCAATTGGACGATTAATCATTATTTTTTTGTTCAACGCATCGTTGCCGAGATTCGAGTTCAAGGAAGTCTATCAGTGTCTCCACAGTGACGATAAAGGTAAATTTTTACATCTTGCATTCTAATTCGTAAGGTCGTTGGTGTAAATTAATGCGCCGAACTACTTCTCATGCTTCTTTTAATTTTCCTTTGTGTTTTATCGGTTAAACTCTCCACGTAAAAAACCGACGAAAATTCCAAATATTTATACTGCATGAAAAAAATATATTAGTGCACATTAAAAAAGTCGTAGTTGAGACTCTCAAAAAGCCATTTTGTGACGCTAATTAAGAATATTGCTGGTGCTACTAAAATTTTTAGTAACAGTAAAAAAAATCTAATTTTATTAAAACAAGTAAAAATTTCAAATTATATGTCTACAACACAATTAGCTTGCTGTTACTGTTACAAAAAATTTTAATTGGCGTAAAATAATAATATTTTTAGCTTCAATTATGAGTTTTGAAATGTTGAGTAATACCTTAGTTAAAATTTCTAAGTTTGATGAAAAAATTTTACCAAGTACAACTATAAGGTGATTTACGTTGTAGAATATAAAATATATTAATTTTTGCTAGAGTCATATGAATTTTAATCAAACTGTACAATGAAAATTATTACGGTGCACTGAATTAAAAAAATTACTCAGAGAACGTAGAAACTTTTACGGATTTCTCTCAAAGTAAAAAAATTAAAGTTAAACCGTTAATAATATCATTTGTAATTTTGTATCAAGTAATTATTATCAAATGAATGCGTTGTTGAATCTAAACTACATCACGGAATAATATTTAATACTGCATTCTATAAAAAAAAAGTATAGAGTCGAATAATTTACATTCAACTGTTCGTGCAAATGCTTTTGAGTATTTTTAATTTATCAACTTATAAATTTTACTTTCATGTAAAATAAAAGAGTATACTTTGTACTACGTTATTCTCATTAAAACATTGGACTTAAATGTTTCATAAAAAATTAGTGAAGCTATTGTAAGTATCATATGTGGCATATTGAAATATGAGACATGCGACCAGAGTATGAACAAGTTTTATTACTGTTCAGCTGATGACTTCAGCTGCTTCTGAGTAATGCGCATACTTTCAGTGGAAATGAAAGCTTTATCAAATTTTATTGTTTTTCGTGCCCAAGGGAAAGAAATTCGGCCACCTTGCAACTCTGCTTTGTATTGTAAAAATCAAAAATCTTGGGTTCTAAAAACAAATTCATCGCACATAATTTATACAAAATTTGATGACGATGTAAATTTTACATACCACATATATACGATATTTTACGATACTTTATATAGGATTAATTTAACAGACCGAAGTAAAAAAGAATTTGAATGTTATCCTAATGGAAACAAAAATTTACGTATATTTATTTCATTACGCTACTATGTGTAACGAAAAATAAAATGCAACATATTATTTTATGGATATCAGATTTTAATAATTATTTCGAAAGCAGAGGGAAAGAAAACTTTTTCAAAATTAAAAATAATGTTCATTTGAAAATAAAAATTTGGAATTAATTTGTATTGATCGTTATGTATTTTATTTAAAATTTTTTCCGTTGAATATTAATAAAAACTTCATACAACTCATTTAAAAAATTATCACGGTATAAAAAATCACTCATCTAAAATAAAGTTTTTATAAATTTTTCGTATATTTTCATATAATTCAGTTTTTCATATAATTGACTTGGAACTAAAACTATAAATATTTTCTTATTTACAAACGGGAAACTGACAAAAAAAATTTTATTATCATAGTATATTTTGAAAAAAAAGTAATTATTTATCTACTTTTTTGAATAATTAATATTGTTTCAAAAACTCGAAATTATCATTTTTTGACTTATATACTTAAATAACATTTTTTTCAGATTTGTACTCAGAAAGTCTTTAAAATGTGCACAGTGCTTTTCATCATCAAAGATGTCCAAGCAGAAAAAGGCAATCAATGTCGTCAAAATAATCATCATTTTACACCGTTGCCCATTTACATGATCTAGTGCGAGACTACGAGAGCGGGTCGTCGTTGAACTTCGATTCAAATGCCTTCGCTGGTAGAAAATTCAAACTCTTGAAGATTTTTTCTCGCCCAACTACAACTGTGTTACTCTAGGACCAACTGCTCGACGATGACATGACCTTTGTCAAAATTCTTCTTAGAGAGAATTTTCATGATTTAAGTTGCAACCACGTCAGATGTATCTTAGACGTCTTCATATTTAAAGAAATTTTTCATGGGCTATTTTTATGTAGCCGTACAATATCATCAATGTGCAGTATACTAAAAAATCGTTACTGGAAGTTACTAGATGCCAAAGTGACACGATTAGAAAATTGGCTTAGTTTATTTAAATAGGGAAATAAGAGGTAGGTAAAAATTTTAATTGATATTCGCACACTTTAACTCTTTACTTAAATTTGTTTTCTTTACTCAGGATTACTTCACTATGAGTGAACTGCATGAAGAAATTCGAACAACTTCATACTTGGACTTTTAGTGAAAAACTAAATTCGACCCGACAGAGCTTTGCCTATTCAGTGTGGATTTCAAACTGAACTCCCGAGGCCTGGTGCCTAAGGCATAACGCCATCGAAAATTCATCGAAAATCACAACACAACATTATGAAGGTATGAAGAAATTATTCTAGAATGTATTAAACTTATAACAACACTTGAATTGACATTCATTTAATTTTAATCTTACAGTGCTTCTACACTCGCTGAAGGACCAAACTGCCACATAAAGTTAGTGATTGTCAGATTATGATCTGCTGCTTGGAATTTCACTATCGTCCTACGGCGCTCCACATCGCCATAAGACAATAAGACGTAACAGATTAAGCTGGATTCTGGTACAAGTAACGAACAAATCTACTTATTTTGCAATTCTTTGCGATAGTATATAAATTTATAAGATAAAGTATGTTTGCGTGAATGAGTAATTTAGTTGTATGATGCGCAAAAAAGTCTTTGCGTGCGTTGAGCCGGTCAGAAGACATCTGATTTCGCTTGAGAATGCTGCGACAACTCTCGACGAATTGTACATATGATAAGAGATCGATGAGCTTGAAATCGAAGAATTAGTTTCCGTACCGGAGATCTGCCTTTTTTACAAGAACGTTAAAAACCATAGATATTTAAGGATTATCTTGCGACGATATTGTGATAGTTTTAATTTTTTTATTTATACATCTTTTACATCTCAATTGCTGGGCTGAATATAGTGTAGGGGTACCGATTGATATGTTCTCGTTATATATTTCAAGAGTCAAAATCATAAAAATAAACTATACTTAAGGAGATCTGGACCTTACATTTTTATCGACCGAGACACGCAAAGTTTCTTTTACTTTTAACTTTTTCTGTAATTCGAATTTCGACAAATGGCTCTATAGCGACCTTCATTTTGTTGCTAAGAATAAGCAGTTAAAATTGCAGCCCATTCCATTGCGTAAATTTCCCGGAAAACTGGATTATAATTTTTGATCCTGACTTTTGATCCATGCTTGATCAAAATTTTCAATCCAGTTTTCCGGGAAATCTGCTCAATGGGATGGGCTGCAATTTTAACTGCTTATTCTTAGCAACAAAATGAAGGTCGCCATAGAGCCATTTGTCGAAATTCGAATTACAGAAAAAGTTAAAAATAAAAGAAACTTTGCCTGTCTCGGCCGATAAAAACGTGGGGTCCAGATCTCCTTAATTAGATGGTGCTTAAAAGAGCTTTAAAATCGAGTAAGAAGACAAAATTTTTGTAACAGTTTTTATGGTTAATATTTATATTTCGAGCAATATTTATTACATGTAACGACATGACTAGCAATCGGTACGCCAACCCTATTTTCAGAAAAATATTTGAAAAATTCAAAAAAGGATCATACTTTAGGATTTGAGACCTTTGTAGGCTGTAGTCTACCATGTAAAATTAATATATTTGAATGTCACTTTAGTACTAAACTCTCGCGTCGAAAGGTGTGACTTGTGTACTCCTCGAGTACTGTGTCTCTTTTATAATATGTTTCTGTGCTTGGGAGAGGGGTCACTTTTCGCGAAGTGGATCGCAAAACGATATCACAAAACTTAACTTCGCGATTCGTGTTGATTTATTGTTCTTACAAATTCTGCGCAAACTGCATTGGAAGATTTCGACGACTAATGGCTTGTCGACAAATCTTCGCCCTACTGTCACATGTCCCACATTCAGAAATGGACATAATTAGAACATACATTGTCCAAATCTAATCTCTTGTAATGATAGGTTTTACCCATCTAATTGTTAATAATCAAATATGTAGACTGACTGAAGTTAATATGCAATGACTCTATATGCGTTGTCTCTCTCGTGGGGTGAGGTAGAAGGAATGAATGACACAAGAATTTGGGTTCACACAAGACTGTTGTATTGTATTGCTATTATAATGCTGGTACAATCACACATTTTTTTGTCTCTTAAAATTGTTACATAGTCGGTTTTTACTTTTTGTGCGTTACATTTTTGATAATTAATTTTTACATGGTCGGTTTTAAATTGTGCTGCATTATGGGTTATGTGTTATGGGTTTCGAGTTTTGTTTATTCCTGCTTCTGATAGCCCCTGCTGCGGTGCGGCGACGGCAACTTCCGGCTGATTTTCCGCTTAGGGCTGGCTTGCTAGTATGAGTCGTGGCACTGGCCCGACCGGTTGATCAGAGAAAATCGTAGCCTCGATAGTTGTCGGTGCATTTTCTCCGACCATGAAGGTGTCGAAGTATCGCCGCCCTGGCGCGTCGTTGGACTGCCCGCATACGGCGCAGGGCTGGGCGTCCTCGTTCCAGTCCTCCTCGTGGCATCGCTCGTACCTGTCGATGTCCTGATATTTTCCGAAGGCGTGGAACCGCACGTTATTTCCTTGCATTCGTAGAAAGAACACCCAGGGGCCCGCGTGTATTGACAGCATTCTGTTCGGGAGTTGCGGCTCTGGTAGCACGTCCTCCTCGTCGCTTGAGTTGCTGGGCACTTGCACACACTTCTCCTCGTCTCCCTCGAAAGGTGTGCGGCGGGTACTGGCCGCTGTAGAGCGGGCCCGTGGCTGTGTAATGTGATGGCCATATAGTGTGATATTGTTTGACCATCTATTTATTATTAAAGTACTGACGGTAAAGACTCTAGTATGACTCTATACGCGTTGACTCTTGAGTAGGGTGGGTTGAAGAAATGAATGACACAAAGGCATTGGTTCACACAAGACTATTGCATTATCACTAGTATAAATGCGGGTACATGAAATATCGACGCGACTTATTGGCTAGTTAAATTAATAGCTTACAATTATAGGCAGACTCGATGATTGGGGCGGTGGCAGATGTAGCGATGACGCAGTTGATCGTAGCTGCGCGGCCGTCGGACTGCTGGGACTGGTGTCTTGTCGCCTGTCGGTTGGCCGGCTGAGGGCTTGCTGGCTCGGTGCAGTGGGCTTCAGACTGCTCGGCTACCACGGTCGACTATCACTAGCCGTGGAAATTACGCATTCGAATGTTCGGCCTTTACGCTTAATGCGCGTGTATTTGATGCGCGTATGGATCGCGGGTTCACTGCTGTTAACTCGGAGTGACTCGCGAATTCGGCCAAGTGCGGAATCGTGATGATCGTGAAATCGACCAAGTCCCAATAAAGCAAAGTATTGCGCGATCGAGCGTAGCTTCGCCCTGGTTCGAGTTCGGTAACGGTCTGCCCTGAGGCCGTGCTGTGGCCCGGTATTTATATCAGACTCCGTGTCCGGTCTGGCCCTGTGCACGACTTGCACATGTTTGTCAAGGGGATGTTTTAGTTCCGGTGGGCTTGCACGAGTTTGGTTTTCGCTGAATTTAGCCGGCTCGGGCTAATTTGTCGTCGACGGATCGAAAGCTTGCTTGGACCGTCTGTAACATTTGTAATGCCGTACCTGTTAAATCAAAAAGAATAGTATTAGTATGTCATTTTTACATTTTAAAATAAAAAAAAAGAAAAACTGACCTATCGAAATACGCCCGGCAACGCGAGAGTATCTCATTTTCTTTTTGGGTGATTTTCACGTGATCCAGGTGTCCGCTCAATACTTCGGGGCTAAAGTTCTGAGCGAACTCGACCCCGTGCCTATAAGAAATAAATAATATTTCATATTTATATTTTAATAATTATTAAAAAAAAAAAAATGAATATTACCTTATTTTATAAGCTCTCTTGAGCTTGTTCAATTCTTTTCCTATCATAAGAATTGCGTGGCGCTCCTTTTGAGCAGCCACGCACCCCTCGATGAATTCGCGGGGGTACATATCCTCCTATAAAATAAAAAAAATGTTAACTTAATTAAAACACAGAGATAAATAAATTATTATAAATTACGATAAATAAATTACTTACCCCACCGTTATAAACGCGCAGGCTTAAGCCATGCGCGTCAACGTATGTTGTATAAAAGTTGTATTGAGCCATGATGCTTACTCCGTGGTAGCTCGAGAATAAATGACCAACGAACTATTTTTCGTTGAGCCGAAAATCGTCGACAAAGGCACATAAACAGGGCGCACAACGCTGGTTGCTTGGGTCGTATGATTGTCAAAAGCCTCTTTTTACGGCTTTCACCTCCGGTCCGCAAAGAATGTAAAATTTACAAGTCGCGTTGCCTCCTGGAATTTAGCCGGCCCGGGCTTCTCATCGATGAATCGACGAGATGCAAATCTCGCTCGGGCCGTCTTGCGATCATAAAATACATCTTTTAACGGCTTTTGCCTCCGGTCTTGTTCGATGATTCGGCCTGTCGTCATCTTCATGCCGGCTTCGGCCACATGTGTTGCGCTGCGCGACTTTTATTGCTGCACGTGCAGGTCCTCGCTGTTGTCGAGTTGTTACACGCGAAACTCTTCCCGTGCCTTTGCGAGTTCTTGCGAACTCGCGGCTCTATATCCGCCCGTGTATATCCACGGGTGCTAGTTGAGTCGGCAATCGTGCGTGTGATTTAGCCGCTCTTTCGGCCTTGACACTCGGGTGCGTATTCAGCCTCTCGCGCGTGCCTTGCGCTATGATGTTGCGTGTGCCGACATTGCTATGACTGTGTGGGCGGCCGCTCACGCCTCCACGCATGTTCTGCGTTGGTATATGTGTAAGCGCGCGCTGCCCCTATGCGAGCATAGGCGTTGCGGCGCGTATGTGTCGGCCGCGGGCCGTCCGGCTATTATTATGCGTATTTTCGAAGATGCTTCCGTCTAGCTATTACACAATTAAAAAAAGTTTGTCAGATGACGAGTTAGGCATCGCTGAAACATCAATTTGCATTGCGCGAGAATCAGGCTCGGGCATAGTCGAAGCAGCGCTCGATGTTTTGACGTTCGTATCGTTTTTTCGGACGAGGCCGGTGACGATAACTCGACAATTTTTTCGGAAGTTTTGCTCGTTGGTTTACTCTCTATTGCAATAACGATAATATTTGTGATATCGAAAAAGCAATTTTTAAAAATATAGCAAAAATGAAGAGAAATTTACTTACGTTCAACATTTTCTAGCTGGAGAGGTGGCGGGGTGCTTCAGATGTTTGAGTATCCTTTGTAGATGCCGCGACTTTTTCATCGCGCTGGTGATATTTTTAAGCACGTTCTTGTATTTTTCCGGCAACGGCTCGAATATTTTCCTTGTAATCTGCACTGATTTTATATTGTGCGCAGTGGTTTAATCGATTGAGTATCTGTTTATTTCGATTCTCTTTGGTGCGTATATTTCTTGCTTATTATGAGAATACCCATAGGTATACATGATAGTAGTGATAGGGGATCATAGAGAGACAGGCTCCCCCCACTCTACCTTCCTTTTAGGATGGGTTATAGCGCGCTTACGCACGCACGCATGCACGCATGCACACGATAACGTACACACGCTATAACGTACACACATGCACTCGTACACATGAGCTCACACCTCGCGCCACATGCACACATACCTCGCACACGCACATACCCACGAGATTCACATACACCAGTAAATGAAAAATACTTGATTCACTTTCACGAAAAACATTTTTATTAGAACTTCTTATTTGTACACTTTTTTTAATTCACAAAAAATGTTTTTTATCTTCACTACAGCCGTTGAAGAGCCTCCGCGACTGCATCCTTGCTTTTGGCATATGTAATGCCGTACCTGTTAAATAAAAAAGAATAGTATTAGTATGTCATTTTTGAAATAAAAAAAAAAAAGAAAAACTGACCTATCGAAATACGCCCGGCAACGCGAGCGTATCTCATTTTCTTTCTGGGTTATTTTCACATGATCCAGGTGTCCGCTTAATACTTCGGGGCTAAAGTTCTGAGCGAACTCAACCCCGTGCTTATAAGAAATAAATAATATTTCATATTTATATTTTAATAATTATTAAAAAAAAAAAAAAAATGAAAATTACCTTATTTTGTAAGCTCTCTTGAGCTTGTTCAATTCTTTTCCAAGGAATAGAATTGTCTGGCGCTCCTTTTGAGCAGCCACGCACCCCTCGATGAATTCGCAGGGGTACATATCCTCCTGTAAAATAAATAAAATGTTAACTTCATTAAAAACAAAGAGATTAATAACGATAAATAAATCACTTACCCCACCGTTATAAACGCGCAGGCTTAACCCATGCGCGTCAACGTACGTTGTGTAATAGCTATATTGATCCATGTTTTCTCTGCGGTAGTTCGAGAATAAATGAGCTACGAAATATTTTTCGACGACTCGAAAATCCTCGACAAAGGCACATAAAGCACGACGCTGGTTTATTAAAAGACGCCGTTGCACGAAATCGTAAAATCTCGCCTGAGGAAAAAATGAATATGAGACTTACTGCAGACCCATGTACGTATAAGGAGTCATATCGTAAAAACGGTGGTCTGTTCGCTAAGATATACTTAGCTATAGCTGCATTGGAAAAAACCGTTGAGTATCGTGGGCTTGAAAAACTGTTGGTCATATATGTTTTGTTACGCTGATAACTTGCAAATGTAAATATCATAGAAAGCATCAAATTAACATAGGGATCAAGCATCGAAGTATAAAAAACGGAGGAGTCGATTTGCAAGAGAACGACGGATAGCAAAACGTGCAAGCGGAACTGTAAATAATAATAAGCTCGAGTTCGTATGAGAAATAAACAATATGCGAATTTGATACATGCAGGATAAAATTTGCACGATACAGACTTACGCTTGGAGAGGGTTTTTGCGCGATAACGCTTCTCCTTGTATTATAAATAGCGTTTTTACCCATGAGGACGCCAGTATTGTGCAGCACCTCTGTAGCTGAACTCTGTATTTTTTGTGCGTTAAAAATGTGCGCGTCAAACCATTCCGAGTTTAAACGAGCTGTTTTAACAATTTCTCATTATTTAAATAACGGTACAGACGAGTTGCGTAGGCGAGTGCGTACCGTGAGTGAAAATCAATTGAAAAGATTTTTTCTTGTACGACCCATCTATGTAATTTTGTGTATCAATAAAAAAATTTTTTTTTTCATCAATTTTAGCGTTTTTTGCTTTCACCTTCCGTCCGTCGCGAGGCCCGTCCGCCCCGAGCCGCCGTGGGCAGCGCGCGTTCCGCCGTCCGCCCCGAGCCGCCGTGGGGAGAGCCGCGAGTCCCGTCGCGAGCCGCCGTGGGGAGATACCAGAAAGAAAGAGCGTGTCGAACAACGATACGCCGCTACTTGAGATTCGAGCTCGAGTTGACGTTCGCTGCTATTCGAATGAGAACCTCTGCGATCGCTCTACGCGCGATCTTGTTTCAGTTTTACTCGGGCGCGCGACCATGCAGCTCCAGCATCCGTTTACGTGCTGCGTCTGTGGGCCTTCGGAGAGCGGAAAATCGGTTTTTGTCGCTCGATTTCTTAAACACATCGATAAGATGTGCAACGCGCGATTCGACAGAATATTATTTTATTACGGCGAATGGCAAGACGGCTACCGTACCAGCGCCGGAGGCATACCCGTTGAATTTCGCGAAGGTTTACCCCAACCCGACGATTATTCGCGCGATAACGAGAAGAAAAAATTGATAATTCTCGACGATCTCATGCGCGAATCTTCGAACGCCGACGTACTTGATTTATTCACCAAAGGTAGCCATCACAAAAATCTGAGCGTGATCTTCTTGACGCAAAACATTTTTCATCAGGGAAAAGGCCAGCGCGATATAAGTCTGAACACAAAGTACATCGTGCTATTTAAAAATCCGCGCGACAGGGCTCAAATACGTCATTTGTCACAGCAGGTCTTTCCCGAGGATCCGAAATTCCTCGTCGAAGCGTTCACCGACGCAACGCGACTGCCGCATTCTTATCTGTTTCTCGATCTCACGCAGTCTACGCCGGACGAGCTAAGATTTCGCTCGTGTATTTATTCCGATGACGAAAAGAATTACGCGTACGTTTCAAAGAAAACCAAGATCTCGAGTAGCGTATAAATGAATCGCGCATCGAGACGAGGCGTCAGTATGGAATAAAAAATGCCCAAGGGAGCATCGTGCGTGGCAATTTTAAGTAACAAAATAAGTGTTGCGCTGATACAGAATAATGATTTATTTTTTAAAATGAGTGATGCTGCAAATGTAAAAAAAAATTAACTTGTAAACATTTGGGCTCTGATGTGATAAATTTTTAAATGAATGAATGAGAGCGAGGCCACATTTTTATTTATGTTGATATCATGTAAATGTAATCTCTCTCTGTAAATTCTTGTGTTCAACAAATGAAGTTTATTATAATATATGATAAAAACATGATCAGTGTTTATATTCCTAATCATGTTTATTTATTCAACTATTATTAGGTTCATTTCCAAACCCAAACATTTAACAAAAATCGATCTCCGTTCTTTTTAATAACTTTTTTCAATTAAATATACATCTGGATGATTTGTTCGTGAAATACCAGATATCGGTTTACAATCTTGATTATCAAACGATACGTGGGTGGACAAGTTTTCATTACTTCTTGAATTGTAAATATCTCTGCCGACCAACGAGCAGTATATGATTTCTTAAATAATTGCTTTATTCGACTAATACGTCTAATATCACCATGAATAAGCTGATATTTTGTGCTATAATATTGAGTAAATTTGAAGTTTATTAATACTATAAAGTAATATATTTATCCAATAGTTTATTCTTTCTTCTTAATGATCTTACGGATGAGGCGTAATGCAAAAAGGTGTTAGTGAATTGTAAAATTTGTTTACAAAATGGAAGATAACAGTAATTATTACTTTTATAATTTTATATAATTAATAAATAATAACTGAAGCTAAGAAACGAAAGAGTATAATGATACCTTAATTGATGATTAACGTAGAGCCTTAGTGTAAGCAGTCTTGAAAATGAACATGAATAATTAGCTTCAGTCTCGATACAACTCGCAACCGATCCACAAGTGCGTGACAGTTCAACCACGATCTATCTTTGCAAATTTTTGTATTGAAAGAGAGTTTAAAGATGTGAGTAAATAAACAATATTAATTAATAATACATAATTTCTATTTCTTTTTTTAGAAATGACTTCGTTTTCTCTAATTCAAAATTATACATATTTATAATAATACGTAACAAATGAAATCATTATTAAGTCACTGCCACAATGGAATAAATAGTAATCTGTTTTGTATATGTGAAAGTGAATAATCAAAAACATGCAATAAGGAGTAAAGTAAGTATAAATATGTAACTGATAAACACACATAAACGATTGCCAGTGCTATGGGCTATTTGGGCTCGGCACAAACTCATGCAAGGTCTTCGCAACTCCCGTTGCATATTAACTATTTTTATTATTATTTTAAACTCTTTCTACTAATTATAATAAAAATGCTTATGTCGCCCCTGTGACGTGACACACGTACTTCAAATATCTCAAACTCAGAGAGAAACTCTGAGTATTTTACAGCTCCAAGGTGACTATATAAGACATCATCAATGAAAAATAAATAAAAAGTTTAATTTAACGCATACCGTTCCCAATGCACACACAAAAAATAGAGCAGGCACAAACACAACAATCATACGTGATCACCGAAGGGGAACATAATTAATGTCGCTAATACTTTCAATGATTCTCTTTAAAATTGTGAACACTCTTAGCTTTAGGTTTCTTTATTTTTCGGTGATTTGCTGGATTTATTCTGTGGTGCAAGGTTGCTGCTCTTGTGGTACGATTACACCAAGATCAATCTGCGCGCAACCTGGTGATAAACTCTGCGTTACACCAGCATCGGATTTTTCCTCATAAAAATCTACAATTTCATCAGATTCAGCAGATATCGTCCAGGCGTCGAATTATATCGACTCCGCTGAAATCGTCGTTTTTCCCCTGTTGCCCCTGTTCCTCGGCTGCCTTGATTCCCGTTTCATTTTCAGTTTCCGAAAATATGGTATGATTTGAAAATGCAGCTGATTCATTATCTTCTAGAATTTTTCTTTCAGCTTTCCAGTATTGATTTTTGTTTCTCTTCGAATTTTTTGTGCATCGGTTAAATGTTTCGGAGTCGTTGCAACGGCATTCGCGTGAATAATATCTCCGTTTGTGTCCACGTGTAAACTATTCAGCCAATCTTCATCTTCTGCAAGATGAAAATGAATAATATAAAATAAGATAGTTCAAAGACTTGCGCACATCGAATTAAATTAATATTTGAAAAATTTAAACAAGATCAAAATTACAGGTCAACTTACTGGATTTTTCAATAACTTTGATGTCAAACCATGATTCACCCCAGCGACCTTTTTTTCGTCACGTTTAACTTCTTTTTCGTCTAAAACAGTAATGATTTTACTCTGAACCCAAAAAACTAGAAGCTTCATTTTGGAGATTGTCGATTGACTGACCAACAACAGGATGCAGATTACTGCCGTTTTCGTTGTAGTGTACATTTAAATTATAACCTTGCATAAAACGCTAAGTTCTCGCGTAAATAAACTTATCGATATTATTAAATTTGGTTAAAATACTATTTCACGATATTTTGGTGTCAAAGATGCTCTAAAGGCCTTACGATTTGTATGAAAAAATTCAAAGGTATAGGATAAAGAATTGATTATTAGAATACGAATTTCCGAAAGAATCCATGAGCGAGGATAAGAGTGAAAATAATAGTACAGTGGTACACACTACTGTGGTTGTCGGACAAAAGGGTAAAAAAAGAAAGGTCAATACCGGTAGGGTCAAAACTATTAAAAGGTCAAAGACAAAAAAGTCAAAATTAAAAAAAGGTCAAATACCTAAAAGGTCAGCTCTAAAAAAGATAAAAAAAAAAATAAAAATGTACAGCTCAGTGCGAGCATATACATGCTACGTAACTTTGTTTGTTTATCTACATAGTTACCCCGTCGTGCGCTTCGTGGATAGTATCGTACCGATTATCCTAGCTGTTCGCGATCGTTCTTCTTGCGTACTTAAATTATTCGCGGTTTATTTTAATTTCGTGAAAATGGCCGAGATAATTCAAAAAAGGAAAACGCCGTACCTCCACTACGAAGGATTCATCTATACCGTACATTGTCGTAAAGGTAAGTGTACATTCATTCTCTCTCTGTGGCTGCATACGGTATGTATTCTCTTGTAGGTTCAACTACGTACTGGAAATGCCAGAGGAAGATCCAGTGCTCTGCTCGGATTATCATCGTTCAAAATGGACATGAGTTAACGGTTAAGAAAGGGGGAGATGCAGAATCTCACGAACCGGCGCACGCACCAAATTCAGATGAAGTAGAAGCTCTCAGGTTCCTATCGAACCTGAGGCGACAAGCGGCCGAACACCCTGAAGCTCCACCGTCCAGGTTGACATCTATCGAGGATTCTTTTTTATGATTGAGTATTTTTTCATTTTTTTGACTTTTTCAGGCTTTTGACCTTTTTGGTGTTTGACTTTTCAGTAGAGTGTAAATTTTTAGAATATTTTTTCATCGGTCAGAATTGAAAAAAAAGCTGTTGCAACACACTCTCCACTTTTACTCGAACTTCACTAATCACATGCGATGAGCAAAAGCGAGAGCCGCGTTATCCAGTGGAGTGGCGAAGCACTGCAAGCAACAATCAGCCGCAAAAAGCGCAAATTCTTGCTGTCGAGCCCATGCTAGATACATCGCCAGAGTTGTCTGTTTAACGGACAGGCCAATGCGAAATAGACTCACACTTGGTGGCTAGAGATAGTAGTCGGAAAATCAAAAATACGTACCTGCTCGATTCCGGGGCAACGCACACGATAATGGGACCTTTAGGCTTATAAATAGCCTCGTGAAAGTCGCGTCATGCCTACCTTCGGCGCGCAAGCAAAAGCTTACGACGGACGAACCGCAAGTATCATAAGACGAGCAGAGCTTCCAGTGAAAGTCGCAGGCGTAACGCACACGTTAAACGTCGCACTTGTTAATAGCGTGGACGACAAATGCCTACTCTGAGAATTTTATGCATATCGAAGGCGTCAGCGAAAGAGTCGCACTCGTAGTGGTGACGAGGGGGGAAAACTTACTATAAATCGCGATAAGTTTTCTTCTGCCACAGTGACGTTAAGTACTGTCACGTGGGATGTTATATACCGGGCACTGCTTGCTTGGTATAGTACACACGCACACACCGTAAGTATATTACATTATAAGATTATAACTCGTGCGTAGGGGTCCGGCGACAGCCAAGTCAGCGTGCGCCTCGTGGGAGCGTGTCGAGTGTCAAGCTCGACTCAATCCCTGGAAGAGCGGCCGTAACGGCCCGACTCTATCGTCGAACAAAGACGAATTGCTGACGCGGCTGAAGCGGGCCCCGGACGACGACAGCCGACGAGCTAGGGAAAAACAGTCAGTCCTCTCGTGTCCCTTGACAAGAGAGCAAATAGCACCTTTGCACATACAAAATTCATTACTTTTATTGCGCCTTTGCATGTAAGTAGTTTATAAGCCACTGTGGGTAGTCTAAATAAAACCCCCACTCCTTTATTATTACACAATATAAATATGGTGGTGGTTCCCCGTAGGATAATCCGCATATTTCACATATTATAAAACAAAACGGTTCATCCCAATGGCATTCTAGTTGTATAGGTGGAGCAGGGCCATCCAATTCCTCATAGAAGTCGTCTTCCTCGTCTGATGATACGGGTTTTTCGTTTAAACACATTTTTAAAAATTTTTTTTATGAACGTCTATCGTCAAGCACTCACGATGAACTAAATGTCTTTAGGACAACTCGTTTTATCTTCTACCACTGTATCCTTTTTTATGCAACGTCGAACTTTTTATGTAAACTATACTATACTATATACTTAGGTGGTAGAATTTTATATTATCTCTTGTTTCATTCTTCTGAAACACATTTATATTTTTCCCCTCTATTTTAATTAGTTTAAGATTAATATTTGTTTTAGTGTTTATTTTTTCGATCGATGTAGATGGCTTTATAGGTATAGCACCACGTCTGAAAAAATATTATTTTAATAATAGTTATCGGGATAATATTTATTTTAATACTTATTTAATAGCCTGTTATCGTCTAATTATATCCAGCTTTTTGGTTGATTTTTTATAAGAAATTTTACATCTACGATAAGTAATTGATGTAATATTATTTTATTTAAATATTAATCATAGTAAATACATACATCTCCTTATATTGTTGTTTAGCCAATAATAATATCTCCTCCATCATCATTATATTGATCCTAGCATCCTGTGCTTCTTAACATCTTTTTATCTCCGAAACAGGGCAGGTATCTATATTCTGTGAAATTTTAAAAATTATAATAGAAATATTAATAAATATTAACTTAAATTATGATTTGATAAATATTTACTCCTGTATTAGGGTCTGTATTAATTAAAGTTGAAAGGCTATAAATTTTATAATTTACATTATATAGAGCGCCGTAGACATAGTTCCCCGGAGTGTCCACGGGGTGATGACAGGAGGTGCATGTGGGGACTTCCTCCCCGACCTCCGTATCCCACGATTCGACATGGCACCGCTCATATCGATTATAGGCAGCCTAGAATAAAAGAAAAAGAAAGGAATAAAGATAATTTAGTACCACGTATATCGCCATTGGGTTGAATAAGATTGGTGAAACTTCTTACGAGGTTGCCGAACATTTAGGTTTAGATAATCCAAAAGGGTATACAGGACATTGTCTATACGAAGAACGGCAGCCTCTCTTTTATCTGAATCTGGAGCAAATTTGCAATCCGTTCGAAAAATTGGAGGCTGGCGATCAGATCATGTAGCTCAGTATTACATTGAGCATTTGAAGTACAACCGGCAGAAAATCTTTGAAGGCATTACTTATGCATCTAAAATTCATCCAAAATCATCGTTCGAGGTTATGAGTTGAGAGCCGATTCCATCGACGAGTAGGAGTAGAGAGCTCGTTGCGCTCGAGCCGCAAATGTCAGGGCGGGCATCGAAACAAAGCTCTGATTTTTTAGTTAACATTTTTGTTGAAAATCCAAAAAATGGGGATTTAGAAAAATAGTATACGTCATGCGGGGCAAAAGTTGAAGGCCCGCCACTTGCATCTTGTCATGAAAAATTACAGAAAAATATTCCATGAAAGTGTCTATAATTTTTAAAATGTATTATAATTATTTATGAGTTTAATTTATTTTATTGGTTATATTGGATTCTGATGAAGAGGAGGAACCTGGTGATGGCGAAGTTTTGGCGCATGTTCTTTTCGTAATAAACGGTAAACCCGGACGCATCTTTCGAATCCCCAAGGTGTGGTCGAGACGGCATTTATTCTTAACACGGATGATCATACGAAGCCTGGAATGCACTGGGTCAGCATTTACTCGAAATCCAACGGTTATGCTTATTATTTCGATAGCTACGGTATTCCACCACTCGTACCACAGCATATCAACAGAATCAGAAAAAAATGTAAACGCTATCGTTATAACACTGTTCAATTACAAAGTGCAACTTCGGATGTTTGTGGACAATATTGTCTGATGTTTTTATATTATATGAGCAGTGGATTAGGTTTCCAATGTTTCCTTGCTCATTTTTCTGATAATTTGGAAAAAAATGATTCCATTGTTCACAAATATATCAACTTTAAAACAGCTGATGCTGATTTTTATGGCTATAGAGGATCTCACGTGCGGTATATACAAAATGCTACGTCAAAGCTATGCTTAATATAATGGAGAAGGTGTGATCATACGATCAGTTTTCACAGTATAAAATGCAGCCGCCCGCACTCGTAGGTACATTCAGTTTCACGAGTAGCTTGACAGAATCACAATGGCTTGTCGCTTCCTCATCGGTAATAGAATTTTCGCATTAAACAAGTCTTGGACTAAAATATTACTAGTCGGACTTGAATACTAAAATATTACGGATAAGGAGTATACGCCAATCGTTCGAATTTTAAGCCCCGATTTCAAAGGTGTCTCCTTCAAGCCATGCGAATGGGAGGCCTTCATCGACTGTTTCTTTTATAAAAATTTATAAAAAAGCTCAAATGCGTCTAAAGTACAGTGCTTAGTGGACAGTTGCCTGCTTTAATATATCGGCGCTCGCGCATGTATAATTGCACAAATGTGTCAATTGCACATATATGTTGAGTAAATTCTTCGGTCCATTTAATAGATCCGTCATGTCTATGCGCTGTATGATCTTCCAATTTGAATGGGACATCAGTGTAGTCTCTACCCGTTCTATAAGTAAGCCCGGGTTTTTATTTATATTTTGTATTGATACATAACTTCCTCCGCAGATAATGCACAAGCAGCTGTAATTCGTATTAACCAATTAAAATTTAAATATAGTCAATTTTAAATAATATAATATATATAATCATTCAATACTAAAATGTTATCTACATTATTTCGCACAACTTCAGCGAGCGTCGCGGCTGACGTTGGGAAAATTGATAAAAAAGCTCAAATGCGTCTAAAGTGCTTAGTGGACAGTTATTTGAAGTCATTGCTCAAAAATAATCTATCTGTACCACGGGTAGAAGATAGATATCGCGTAATTAAGGAATATCATGAGTCCTCATCAGGTGGGCATCGCGGTATAAATGGAACGCTTAAAAAACTCCAAGGATATTTTTATTGGTGACTACCGTAAGTCCACTTTGGACAGACAAAACAATGAGTCATCATCCAAAGTGGCCCTAGGTTTGTTATGAATATTGGGTTACTATGAATATCGGGTTACAACTTTTTTTTTTAAATATTTTAAAACATAAGGATTGAGGAGATGATAGGAATTATTCTTAATCATAAGATGTGTTTAAATAGGTTTTATTTATTATTTTTATTAATTATTTTATTTGTGAAAAAATTAGTATATTGTTATCATTAAAAAATTATCATTTTTGATATTACAATATTATATTAATAATACGACCAGCGTTACTGGCCTGTTCTTCTGCTCTTTTAGCTTCTGAAATAAAAGAAAAATATTATTATTATAATCATCTAATTTTTTTTTTTTTCTATTAATTTAAATACCTCTTCTTCTGATGTACTCTTCCAACCACCCCATATCATTCGGAAGTTGCTCTTGTCCTGGTATTGGGCGTCCAGGTTCTGGAGATTTAGGCCGCTGTGGTTGACCGCGGCCATGTACTCGACGCCGCTCCCTACGGGCGCGGCGTTTTTCAGCTTTAGAACGGAGGGTGGGCCCACGCTTGGGGTTGTAAGATGAATAGTCAGAAGCATCCCAATCTGAAATTGAAAAAATATATATAATATTGAAAATATATTATATTTTTCTGATATGAAAAAAATTAATGAAGTTACTCTCTAATGTTTTTCGCCTATCGAAATATTAACTGGGTTCAAATCAAGAACGCCAACAAGCTTCCTGAATTGTTTTGAGACAAATATTAATTATTGATACTAATAGTATATAGATATAGATCTATGGTTGATGCTAATATTTTTTGGAATTGAATATTAGGAATAATTAGAATGATGGGTGAACAAATAATTAAACATTGGTTATATGTATTGATACTTATTTATTTATGACAAAAAAATAAAAATGGTAATTAAGCTACAGAACGGCCCTACAATTACTTGTGCGAAGGGCCGTATACCTAATCGCCTGGCGTATCTGTAGGTCTGCCACAACGGTCGCAAATCGGCACCTTCTCGCCGATCTCAACCTCCCACCATTCGACGTGACAGCGCTCGTATCGGTCGAACGAGTTCTATAACAAAGAAAGAAAAAATTTATAACAAAGAAAGAAAAAAAATTGAATTAGAAATAGATATTGGAAACAGTAACATCAGCCGGGAATTGATAGTAAGAGAACAAAGTAAGATTGGAAAGTTAAGTAAAATTATTAAGATATAGTGGAGTACTTACAATAACGTCTCCGCCGGCCAAAAACTCGAGGGCGCCCTTCCGGAACTGGATGGTAAACAATACACCACTCACTGGGGTCGATAAAAGAACTCGACGTTTAGGCGACATTTTATTAATAAATTTATTGTATTGAAGCAGAACAGACGCTATCACAGTGAGAGCTGCAGTAAAACTAAGCAGTAGCTCGCAGTATAATTCGCTTGCACCGGAGGTGCCGGCGAAATTTGAGATGCATACTCGAAGCAAAGACTTGCATAAAGCATATATATAATGCCAAAAGCAAGCCACCTTCTCCGTCAATGACTTCAAATAACTGTCCACTACGCACTGTACCTTAGCCGCATTTGAGCTTTTTATAAATTTTTCCAACGTCAGCCGCGAACAAACTTGATGACAATCTAGCTGAATTGGTGGAGCAGGGCCATCCAATTCCTCATAGAAGTCGTCTTCCTCGTCTGATGATACGGGTTTTTCGTTTAAACACATTTTTAAAATTTTTTTTTATGAACGTCTATCGTCAAGCACTCACGATGAACTAAATGTCTTTAGGACAACTCGTTTTATCTTCTACCACTGTATCCTTTTTTATGCAACGTCGTACTTTTTATGTAAACTATACTATACTATATACTTAGGCGGTAGAATTTTATATTATTTCTTGTTTATTCTTCTGAAATACACTTATAATTGTTCCCCTTTATTTTAATTAATTTGAGATTAATATTTGTTTTAGTTTTTTTAATTTTTTTGATTGATGTAGCTGGTTTTATAGGTATAGCATCACATCTGAAAAAAATATTATTTTAATAATAATTATCAAGTTAATATTTATTTTAAAACTAACTTAATAGTTTGAGCTCGTCTAATTATGTCCAACTTTTTGGTTGATTTTTTATAAGAAATTTTATATCTGCAATAAATAAATGATTTAATATTATTTTATTTAAATATTAATTATAATATATAGTATATTATATATTATATACATACATCTCTTTATATCGTTGTTTAGCCATCAATACAATCTCCTCCATCATCATAATGTTTACTCGAGCATCCTGAGCTTCTATAGACCTCTTTATTTCCGAAACAGGGCAGGGTATTTTATTATGTAAAATTTTAAAAATTATAATAAAAATATGAATAATTATTAATTTAAATTATTATTTTATAAATACTTACTCCTGTATTAGGGTCTGTATAAATGAAAGCTTCTTGGTTAAACTTATAAGTCAAACCTTCAGGACTATACACAGTTTTTGACATTTTTAATATGTGTTCTTCACAAATTATCAAGTACAACTGACATGCCGTGATTCGTATTTATCCCTCCTTTTTTTATTATAACAAAAAGAAGAGGAAAAATTTTTCATATAAAATTGCTGATTTTAGTATATGACATTCCGTAATTCTGATGTATATTAGATATTTTTCTTATTGATGCAGTAAAAAAGTTGCCTCATATTGTTTATACATAATATAGTATCATCATGATACTATTTATCCCGATATTCATTAAAAAGTTTATTGTTTTTTTTTTTAATATTATAAAATGATGAGTATATGTTATGAAGGAAAAATTCAAACAATATATTTATCAAGATAAATATTTTCTTGAGCTTAAATTTAAAAACGCTTTTTTGATGATTTGACTTTTTTATAGGATAGATATAAATTGGTTATTCATCTTTTAGGAATTCACCTAAAGTGGGAGATATTTATTAATGCTAAACTTGCATATTCATAATAATATAAAAAGCAGTTTTCTTGCGGGAGGCTTCATTAGTTTTTACGCTTTCAAACATAGTGCGATATAAATTTGAATTTTAAAAAAAATGTCTCTATCAAGATGCGGGTTATTAGTTTTGCTTCGGCAGATGTTTGATTTTGTTTTACCGTATATACCAAAATTTCGTTCTTCTTATTTTACTGATATGCGTAAGGAATTTAAGTATAAAAGTATCGAATCTCTCATTAAAAATGTGAAATTTATATTGAGTGAAGCAAGTGCTAGAATAATATCTAAGATGTATAGACATTATATTTTTAATAATGAAAAAAAAGCGTTATTAAGGTGATGCCTTGGACACAATTTTTACCGACCGAGCACAGAAAATATATATTAAAACTCCAAAATATACTCTTATAAATTAATATATTAGTTACATTAATATAATAATATAATCTATAATTTATCTGTAATTATGTAGTAGCATTGTGTGCACATATGCAGCAAAGGAAACCTTAATTAATCGTGCTATTATTTCGCACGTGCGGACTATTAAAAACGCGATTTTCAATTTCTGATGCCTGAACTCTCATGTGCGTCAGCACTTGTTCAGTTGGTGCATACGGCGCGCTTCTCAAATTTCGCGGCGGTACGACTGGCAGCCTATGGTTGAGCAAAAGCAGAAAAATCTCTACTTGTGCTTGGTTTATTATAATCATAAGCTATACACATTTCTGATAATGAATTAGCTTCTTTATTGACTTCCTCCTTATTATTAACATTTATTTTATTATCTAATAAAACATATTTATAATTAATAGTTAGATATATCAATAACTTTAAAATTAATTTATTTATTTAATTTTATCACTAAATATTTTCTTTAGATTAAATATTTAAAGAAAAAAATTCCTGAATTTTATTAATCGAATAATTATATAAAAATCAATTACTTTAATTATACCTTTTAAAGAACTACTATTAAAATGAATTAAGGTATAATGAGCATAAAAAGTTTTTAATTCATACTATATATAACATATATATTCAAAATTTTTATGAGTGACTTTACCATATAAGTATAGTAGTATAAGTACCACTATGGACAGTCAAAACAAATGACGTCATAGTGGTACTTATTATTATTATTATGATTCATCATGACCTTGACCCCATTATTATTGATTAAATATATTATTATTATTATGATTGATCATGACCTTGACCCCATTATTATTGATTAAATATACTATTATTATTATGATTCATCTTGACCTTGACCCCATTATTATTGATTATTGTTATTTTATTGTTATTATATAATATTACATCATTTTTTAAAATATTTATTTATTATCGTTACCGGCGTGATATTATTATTATATAATTTTTTTTTCTGAAACAAAAAAGAAGAACAACAATTAATAATTATATATAAAAAATATATGATGAATTAATTATATATTACCTTATATATTATACTATATCGCCGCTAATGAGTGTGCTGCCAGATAATGTGTAGATGAGTCTGTAAAAAAGATAAAATAGCGCGCATTAGGTTGCTTTGGGTAAAAAAAATATTCAACACAGAGTTGTACGAAGTCCCGATATCAAGACAGCCATTGCTGAACGTTTTATTCGCACCATCAAAGAACGTATATGGCGCTATTTTACACATAAACGTACACGACGCTACTTGGATGTGCTGCCTGCGATTTTAGAATCGTACAACAATTCACGCCTCTCCTCCATCAAGATGACACCAGCGAGCGTGAATTTACAAAACGCCGCCAAGGCTAGGGAAAATTTAGAACAACGCTACGGTCGTTCATCACCCCGAAAGCTCAAATATAAGGTTGGCGATCTGGTACGCATCAGTCGTGCAAAGAACGCTTTTGTGAAAGGTTACGAAGGTGGCTGGACTGTGGAATTATTTAAAATTCACCGTATATCAAAAGCTCGAGAGCCTTTCGTATATTTCTTAAAAGATTTGGCCGATGAACCCATTGAAGGATTTTTCTACGAACAGGAGCTAACCAGAATACGAAAAGATCTATCCAGTGCTACATTTGAAATTGAAGAAATTCTAGATACAAGAGGTAATTTCAAATATTTAAAATAATTTCTAATAATTTAAAATAATATCTAATTTATAATTATTTATTGTAATATTGGTGTAAGCCGATATTGAGAACTTTAGTGTGGATTTAAATTTTGAAGCGCTTCGAAAATTTTGAAATTGAAAATATTGGAAATTTGGAAAAATGAAAAAAAAAAATCATAAATTGAAAATTGAAAATTTTTTTTTTTGAAAATTAGAAATTGAAAATGTGAAATTGAAAAATATAAAAATGGAAAATTGAGAAATTGAAAATTGGATTTATTGAAAATTTGAAAAAATTTCGAATATTGGAAACTGAGAATTTAAAATTTAAAAATGAAAGTTAATAATTTTATGAAAGAAAAGAGGAATGGGAGATGACAGGTCACAGATATATAAAAATGGTTATTTTAAGATAAAGAATTTTGTTTATTGTTACAATACAATATAATATTGCATATTATATATAGTAATAGTTTTACATATGTTGTTGTTGTAATGTTTTTTTATATATATGGGTTTTTGTATGTGTGCTGCGTGTACGCTCCTACATATGGAACAGGCCATAGAGATATTGAGCTGGAGTGTCTATTGGCCGATGACACTCCTCGCAGATGGGGATTTCCTCCCCAACCTCCGCATTCCAATCCTCGATATGACATCTGGCATATCGGTTATATGAGGCCTAAACACAAAACAAAAAGAAACAACGATGGTAAATTATAATTATACACACAAGAATTTAAATTAGAATTTAATTATTAGTTACGAAAAAAAAGAGAAAAAAAAATTTTTAAATAGGGTATTAATTTAATATAACTATAAGCATAAATTAATTAATGTGAAGTAATACTTACAATAATATCACTGGCAATTAAAAATTCGATTGTATTTTTTTCGGGTTGATCTGAATGGTGAACATCCGAGCTTGGGCGCCAGTGCCGATCGGCATGGTAATAATGTTTTTTGGTAACATCTTTTATTAGGATATGTACGGAGGAACGAGAATGCACGACACTTGCACAGTACAAGCTAAAGTAGAACTGAGCAGAAGCTCGCTGCATAAGTTTTTCGCACCGGAGATGCGCCGCGAAATTTGAGGCGCAAGTTAAAACAAAGACATATATAATTCTGTACATGCACTAGGTAGCTGCACAAATTGCTGACTTATTTAATGTGGCTGACAGACAGCCGCATTACTTAGGATTTTGAAATAAAATTTTGAAATAAGAAAGAAAAATCTTTATATTAATAATAATGAGTAAATGGTTTTATTGTAAGCCTGACCGCTCGCAGGCCGACCTAAGCTTAAAATTTATAATAAATAATAATATATAATATATATATAATAAATTGTATGTATAATAAATTGTATATTTTATAATAATTATTGAAAATTTATAAATAAATATATGCCATAAAGAGAAGAGGGGTCATATCGCGTCGAGGTCGTCGCGTAACGATTTCGGTTGTGTCACGTGGGACGACAGGGTCCCCACCTGTGACGAGGTGCATTAATGGGAGTAATGAGCACGGCTCATTAGTAGTAGTTTCGCGCTGAAGCGCATCGCATCGTCGGACTCCGGCCCCCTCTCCTCTCGGAAACTCAAGCCTAATTCATTGTCTTTAAGATCTTTCTACTTCCTTCCACCCACGTAACAATAATTATAAAATTTAAGCTTAGATCGGCCTGAGAAAAGTTTTATTTCAAAATTTTTAAGTAATGCGGCTGTCTGTCGGCCACATTAAATAAGTCAGCGATTCTGCATTTGTGCAGCTACCTAGCGCATACACGGAGTTGTATGTGTCTTTGTTTTAAGTCTGCATCTCCAATTTCGCAGGCGCATCTCCGGTGCATGAGACTTATGCCGTGAGCTACTGCTTAGTTTTACTGTAGCTTTCGCTGCGCCAACATCATTCTTTTAGTTGCTTCGTTTATAAAAATATTTTACAAAAGTTCCGGCGAGAAACATTGTTTTAATTCCGGTACGCGGCGGCTGGTTAATAAATATCCAGTTGCGAAAAAGTTCTCTGAAGTTTTTAATCGGCCAAAGCCTTATTGTAAGTACCCTATCATATTTATTTTCAAATAACTAGTATTTTCACATAACTTTCCAAACTTAATCTATCTTCTCAATCTATCACCAACTAATATAATTCTACTAATAAAAAAAACATTCATAAAATAATTTCTTTTTTTTCATTTTTTGTTACAGAAAGCTTTCGACAGGTACGGGCGGTGCCACGTCGAGTGCTGGGATGTTGAGATCGGCGAGGAGGAGCCTATTTGCCGCTCCTACGGCCGGTCGGCTGACACTCCGGCCGATTTTGTGTACGCCCCACTACACATGTAACTTGTACAACACAAAATATCTAGCTTATATAATTGATTTTTAATCATTTATTCACCGGCCATCACGTCCAATTTCCCATAATTTATTTAAAAAAAAGAGAGATTCAATTATAACTCAATTATTGTTCAATTATTAATGATTCAAATTAAAATTTCAACTTTGCAAAAAAAATTCAATTATTTCCAATGACTCAAATCAGATTTTCAACTTTCAATATTTCAATATTTAATATTTAAATATTTTACTTATTAATTTATTATTTACCATTTTTTATACAGTTATAAAATCCATTTAAATTTTCAATTTTAATTCAATACAACTCAAAAGAAAAAAATTTAACTTCAATGCAACTTAAAAAAACTTAACTATAATAACTTCAATATTATAATCGCATAAATTATAATATATAAGCCAAAAGTATACGAATTTAAAAGTTCGATATGGCTATTATAAAAAACTAAATTTCAATCAAATAAGTACGCAACACTGACTACCTCACGTTAAGCTGTCGGAATGATATTATATATCTGCCCTATGAGAAAACGCGCGTATTGTATTACCTGCGCAACATATAAAATTTTTTGCCATTATTTTTGCTTAATATTTTTAATTTTCATATTATTATAAAATTATTCAATTCCAACTTCATTTCAATTCAATTCAAAAAAATAGACTTCGTAATATGTAGACTGGCAATTTATTTAACTCAAATAACATTCATTCAGAATCATTGTACTGTCTCCCGTGCAAGTCGCATCTGAGCTCATTTTTCGCTATTATGATAAAGTAGTTCTTTCTTAAAGTAGCTTCAATCGGCTTATGTTCATATGCGATACATTCGGCCGATCGGTTGCAATACCACACGTTTGGTGGTCGAGATATAGCTTTGATGAGCCGTTTTGTGTTTATGCTTGGAAGCTGCGCTGCCTCAGCTGTGTACGTTGCGCATGCTGTGCGCTATGCATTATAAGCTACATACGCAGTGTAGCGCTATATAATATAGTATATAAGGTGAGCGCTATGCAATGTGTTAAGTGCATCAGTCTGCATCACTGTATGCGTAGTGCTGTATATGTCTTTATGCGCTATACTATGTGTAGTGTGACGTACTGATGTGCTCTACTTTATCTGCAAGAGCCTGTGTTCAATTGGCACGTTGCTGCTATCAGGCGTTGCATTTTTCGCGGCTCATCCGATAACTTTTATGCTTATTTGCTTGATGCGCTGGCCATGAAATAATATTTTAAATCATACTAATTTTAATTTTTTTTCACCATGCACGAGGGGCACACAAATTCAATAAAAATATAAAAACTGAAATTCCTAAAGATTGCCATAAGCCAATATTAAAACATGATCTATTTTATAACTTTAATCTTACTCATTTAATTATATGGGTGTAGGCTTATGTTCAACGGATCTGTTGTAAGTATTTAAAAAATAGTTTTTATTTTTTTTTTTTTAACTTTTTTATTTATAGGCTGAAGAATGTACAGATGCCGAAATTGGTAGATGCATGGAGGCGAGATATGCAAGGATGCATATTATGATGTTGGAGACGGCCTTAGACGCCTCCAAGGAGATATACAAAGCAAGGTAAACATAATATATTTAATTATATATTATATTCATCACCATTTATATTTGCATACTTCCACCCTTTTATAATACTAATTAGCAAATAAAATTAATCCTAAAATACTTATAAAACTTATAAAACCTGTGTATAAAGTAACCTTTATTTGACACACTTCCTTGATAAATATATTTAACATATTGGAGATTTATGTATGCCATCAAATAAATTATTGATCAATAGAATCTATTAAAAATTTGTAATTAAAAAAAAATTATTTTTGTGCAGATTTTTTTTAAATTGTTATTATTTTGGAGCTAAATAATTAATCAATCTTAATACTTTAAAAGAGGAAAAGCGTGGGGTTAATTATACCCCGCGTGTCAAGTAAGGGTTGGAAAAAAATAACATAATGCTGATAATGGTTTTTTTGGGTGTTGTCCATGAAATTGTAATCTCCTCAGCGCCTTGTTCCTGTAATCAAACTATATTTAATTAATAGCCGGCGCCGTTACGGCCGCCTCTATTTAAGCATCTAAATCGTGTATATTTCCCTTTATCAAAAAAAAATGTTACTATTTTCCTTACTATCGCTAATTATTTAATATTGGTTATAGTATTCAATTCATACATCGATTAAATTGCTCTTAGATCGTAATAAGTAAACAAAAATAAATATGATTATTATCGAGATATCGAGATAACCTTACGGGTTTCAAGTCCGTTTATTTATAGCGTTGATTTATAGTATGGTAAATTCCATGCCTTTTTTTTGCAGCGTGGTTGCTGCCATTGTTGGCCCTGTTATGTTGACGGCGTTTCCTGTGTATAATCTTATATATATTAGAACGCGAAGTCTTGCGAGCGTGATCCCGAGTATGATGAGGATTGCACTCCCACCTAGAACTATGTAATAGGTATAGTCCCAAATATTATATATAACAGTTGGTGTTAAGTTTAGTGTCTTATATTCTGGTAGCTCTTTTTCTTGTGCAATAATATCATTCAGATTTGGCCCCGTAGCAAGAGAGTCATATGCACTCCTATATTCTGTAGGTGGATTATTTTTAAATTTACCTTAATGTTATTAATAAAATTTGGTAGTTTAAATAGTTGTGTTGTATTTACATCGATTTTAGCGAAAAAAGAGCAATTCGTATAACGAAGCCATCATTTGATGTGTGTATTCTATAGGATTTTCGTCTGGATATGGCATGAGCGGTTGAATCTTAATTTCTATGCCTTCCGTTCTAAATCTACGGTAATAACGAGAGGATTCTCGTTCGATGACAAAATAACGTTGCCCGTTACCAACCTGTAAAACTAAAAATAAATTAAAAATATGAATTAAAAAGTCATTACATATAAATAGATAAAAATTTCTTACCCAAATCATTATTTTCCACTGGTTGTTCGGGCTGTATTTCGTCTTCTTCTTGGGTTGAATCATTCAATATTTCAAAAAAAATATTGCTGTTCATATAATCATCATGGTTGCTAGACTCCTCAATAAATGATTCATCTATTATTTGACCTTCTTGAAACGATTCACCGTATTCTGCCGTAATATTCCAAGGCTCGGAGTCGTCGCTTATTGTTATAACTGAAATTGTTAAAATTATTATTAATTTGATTTTTAATTAAAAAATTTTGTTATATACCTTCGATATTAGCTTGTGATGACTGTGAAACTAATGGCTGGGTAGGAGGTTGTTGAATATCACAAGACACTGCATCATTAAATATATCATCATCAATATTATCAGCTGCTGTAACAAGTATAATTATAAAAAATTTTACTAAATTATATCAAATATTTTTTCTCAAATACTAACCAAATGAAATTTGATTTCTTTGGGGTGGATGGCGTGGATGGCGATAAGCTTCAATTTCGCTCGGTGATAACTTAATAACTAAAATAGAAATCAGTTAATAACTTTTTAAAATACTCGTTTTTCTTTTTAAAAAAATATATACCTTCTACGGATTTAATGGTCGGTTTTTGCGGCTGTAATACTATAGGAATATGGGTGGCATTCGCGGCTTTTATTAATTGATCTTCATCGACATTTAATATATATTGATCTCCTTCGCTATCCTTTTGCATATCGTCAAATGCTGTAAATCGGGCATGTTAAATTAATAAAATAATTCTTAGTACACACAGAAAACCATGTTGAGGTATAGCATTCATCCGGATATTATTGACTGCGTCAAACTGTATGAGCTTAAAAATATAGTCCTCGCGGCTAAATATTATATCGTTGCTACAACTTTATACACGTAAGCTATTGTAATGATCCATCGATCATTTCATTAAGAAAACTAAGGCCTTATATAATTATTATGAAATTAATTCATACCGTTCAATGATGAGACGCGTAGCAAGTAATACATAAGATAGTATAGTACTACGTCCAGATAAGAACGTAGTAGAATGAAAGAAAACATGCATGAGCGAGCGCACCGCAGTATATGTACCTACACGCATAAGCGAGCGCACCACAGTATATGTATCTACACGCATAAGTGAGTGCACTGGTATGTATATGCCTACACGAACAGGCTCACATGTATGAGTAGTCGCGATACTATATGAGTGGGTGCACGTATAAGCAACTGCGGCACTATGTGAGTGGACACACATATGAGCAGCCACTACATTATATGAATGAGCACACGTATAAGCAGCCACGGCATTGTATGAGTAAGCACACGAATGGAATACTGAATATTCATATACGAAATTAAATATAAATGACACGCGCATAAAAGTATGATAACAATTGAAATTATTGAAGGGTATGACTTGGTATTGACTAAAAATATAAAATAACAGGTCTCAGACTCAACAATTGAACAACATAATTCGGCGAATAACTGATATGCGCTCTCCTCTGCTTTTCAGTAAGCAAGGGCTAAAAGCATATTGAAAACACATTTACAAGCAATATAAAAATCTGAGTATATAAAGAAGCCTCTAAACTAAAGGAGGGGATCAAACAAATTGTAACTGCTAACGAGGGCAAAGCTCTGCGCAAAAATTCAATTTATATTTTACGAATTAACGACAGTTTACGTTTTAAAAAGTGGAAGTTTATTAATTGCAAATGCAGTAAGAAAGAGTTTATATAGAATTCTAATAGTGATTGAAATCAAAAGATCATCTAATAAGCACCGCCAATCACCATGCATTGGCCTTATACCTTCAGTGCAGCACGTCCATCTCTGCAACAGTCAGCACAGCACAGCGTAATAACACGTCGAGAGCACTTGGCTCATCAATAAAAATCAGTAAGCTGATACATTTGTTAAAAGACTTTATATTATTAAATAAATTAGAGTGTATGCATTTAAAATGAATGTCATAATTTATTTGTAAACCCTCCTTCTATATGTTACGCTGGGAACAACAGTAAGTTTATTTTTAATTAAATAATTGAGCCAGGGAAAAGGGCTCATTACGCTATGAAATCGTAATATGTTGCTATATGAGACGTTTTAACCCAAATATCCTAACGCGGCGGCTGCACGATACTTTTAGGCGAAATTGCTTAATTTCTATCTCGCTGGAAACCCCTCAAGTTAGCAGAACATTCACCGAATATTGCTAGCTCCACATGGTTTTCAGTGTACTTTCAAAAGGATATCTAATTTAACAATTATAAGATAAAAAAATGACTCACCTTTAAAACAATAATACTCGAAAATCATGTCGTCGAGTAGATTATTTTTGTTAATTTTATGCATCACTACCACTTCACCAGCAATCATGAACGCTTCACGATTTTTTAAATAACCCTTGTTATAAATCACTTTAATTGTCTTGGCACTAAGTTTTGAAATTAACGAGCGAAATTTCCGCATCAAAATTTCCACTCTCCACAATTTTAGTCCATCGCGTTTAAACAAATGTTCGAATTTCTTTAGTTTTGGCTCTAAATTCACAGCCGTTAAAAAAACACGAATTAATAACGCTATATAAAATCCTTTTTTTTCACACTCCATTTTTATCATTTATCTTTAACGACACGACACATACAACTCAAACCTCAGAAAAAGACTGCAATAAGGCCTTACATTTAAGAGCGGTATATATACTAATTCTGCAACTGCATAGAGAGACTAAATCATCAAAAAATCTTTCCCCCCCGCTACTCTTTACTACAAATATTTATAATAACAAAAATGTAATATTCAAGCTTTTTCCTGAATTGCATATTTCTCATGTAATGAATCCATCTATATATGCAGAAAATACTCATGTTATATCTTGTAGTATGCATATATACATTTTTTCAGCATGATATATCTTTTATTCTAAAGAACCATTTTGTCGGCGGCTATTTAAATATACTCATTTCTCAAAGAAAACGATATAATATACCTTACCGTAGCGTAAGTGAGACGCGTCGCGCTTCTTATCGCTACGTAAGAATTATAACACATATGATCATACTGTAGCATAAAAGACACGGGTTGCAACTTTTATCGGCCGGTTTCTTGCACAAAGACAGCACCGGTTGAAGTTAAATCTTGCTACATCAAGAAATATTTTATGTCGCTACACATCTCATTAAATATAATATAACATATTTATACCATAACAATACATATCATATATATATCGGTCGTTTATATAAAAAGTTTATGAAATATTTTACATTTTTTACCAGCTAATATTATTCACCGCCTAACATTATAATATGTAATACCAACATGAGAAGATACTAAAACACATATCATCTTACGATGTCACACGTGTTAGAAATGTTTTACTTTCTTGCATTGCATTGCATTCCAACTTATGACATTATCTCTGGTATATATTAATTATGGGGGATAGAAGGGGTATATCTAGAAGCATCCAATATGATAAGCTAACAAATGGTCAGTTATATTCGGAGTGCGAGAGCGAACGGGCATCTATCATAGCGTGAGATTATTTAATAACTTACATACACATTTTTCATAATCTTATTAACAATATTCATATAATTATTTATTATCAATCAATATTTATTATATATATTCTAAAGAATCATTTTTGGCGGCTATTTAAATATTCTCATTATTTAATAACTTACATACACGAAAAAAAAAGTATCAAATAGCTACCACGGACACGCAGAGGCGGTATTACTCATTTGATTTTGGGATGTCAGTCACTCGATTATCGAAGGGGTGGGGGCTCGGCAATTCGCATATATAAGCAATTTATTGTTTTGGCGGTAACGATCACTCGATGATCATATACGAGACAGTCAATAATAGAGGATTTACAACTTTGCACGAACAAATAATAGCGCCAGGACGATTCGAGCGTTAACGTTATGACAAAAACTCGTGACATTCTCTCTCTTTCTCTCTCTCTCTCTCTCTCTCTCTCTCTCTCTCTCTCTCCCTCCCTCTCTCTCTCTCTAAAAATTATAATCCCCCTCCCCTCCCCCCCTACCTCTCCTCGATAAAAATACCAAGGCCACTATGGATGAGTCATTGTTTTGACTGTCCATAGTGGTCTAATAACTACTTATTAGTTATAACCGATTTGTATTACCGAGCAGTCTTGAGCAGTGCGTTAGTAGTGCGTGCTGTACACCCTGGTTTTAGGGCGATTGTTCCGAAGTCAGCAGTAAGCATGCTAATGCTTCGCGATTCCCCGTAATAATATATAAGGAGATATAGGGTAAATAATCGAGTGCTTGTCGATATTTGTACGATTATTGATTGTTTATGTACATTAATAATTAAAAAGAGAAATTTATAATAATAAGTAATATATAACAATAATAATAAAATAATATAAATCAATTTTTCAAATACGTCATCTGTGCATATTTGTTTATTAGGTTCTAAGTGGAGGCGAGGCCCAGTGGACTGCTGGGGTATCAGGTTCCGCATTCCAATTTTTGACCGCTGCAATATAATAAAAAAATATTGTCACGGGGAACCGCGACGATCCTACATGTGGAGCGGGCCATAGATGTATTGCGCCGGAGTGTCTATCGGGCGATGACACTCTCCGCAAATGGGGACTTCCTCCCCAACCTCCGCGTTCCAGTCTTCTATATGGCATTTTGCATATCGGCTGTACGAGGCCTAGAACAAAAAAAACAATGGGGAATTATAATTATATATATGAGAATTTAAATTAGAATAAATGAATTATTATTTATGNGACCCTGAATCCGGACGAGAGCATCAAGGTCCTGGGCTGTGTACTTGACGAGACCCTCTCTTGGCGTGAGCATACCAACTACACCGGCGCGAGATGCTTTGCTGCGCTGGCGCGACTGCGAAGAGTGGGTGACTTTCTACCCCGCGGCACCAGACTGATGCTTGTGAGAGCCCTGGTTTTCCCGCATCTGGATTACGGAGCGGGACTCATGGCTGGCCTTTCCGGGGAGCTGCTGACCAGGCTCCAACGCTGCCAGAACGCTGCGGTCCGATTTGTCACGGGTGTCCGCAGACACGAGCACATTACACCATCGTACGTCGAGCTGCGTATTCTCAAACTCGGAGAGCGACGTAGTCTTCTGGTCGTGTGTTTGTTGGCCAACATATTGAGGCGCGGCGCACCGGCGTATCTGGCGGCCAGGTTCACCTTCGAGTCTGGCAGTGGCGACCGGGGCAGCAGAAGATCGAATCTGGACTTATCCATCCCCTTTGCGCGACTTAGCTGCCTGCAGAGTGCCTTTTTTATTAACGCCGCCAATCTTTGGAACGCCTTGCCGCACGAGATGAGGGTGCTCTATCGTAACGCTGGCTTTGGGAGAGTCATGCGCCAGTATTACTTGCGTAATAATATGACTAACTCTGTGTAGTTTTTATCTTATTTTGTTTGTTGTTTTATTTTGGTTTTTGCTTTGTAACAAATATTGTTCGTCATGATATCTTGTAGCAAATTATATCATTGGCTGTGGCTATATAGGGCTACCCGTCCTTAGCCAAAATAAACTATTATCTATCTATCTATCTATCTCTCTCTCTCTCTCTCTCTCTCTCTCTCTCCCTCTCTCTCTCTCTCTCTCTAAAAATTATAATCCCCCTCCCCTCCCCCCTACCTCTCCTCGATAAAAATACCAAGGCCACTATGGATGAGTCATTGTTTTGACTGTCCATAGTGGTCTAATAACTACTAACGTCCATGACCAAACAACAACAGACGACAGACCAAAAAGATTGTCCAACAGAAACTCCCCCTCTAGTTGATCCTCGCTATAGCGCACTAAGACAAGAATTCACAAATACAGAAATATCAACAGATGATGAAACCCAGTCCCAAATCCAAGAGAACGATTGTCCTACAGTCCTTGACACAGCAACCGCATCAGAGAATAAAACCGACGCCATAATAACAGCCCCACCAATAACGGATAGTAACATCTCTGAAAGCGAAGACACCCTGGATGAAACAGAGGAAGTATTGACTCAACTATCAGACTTTGAATTACTAAAAACCGCTAATGAGATCAACATAAGCCAAAATTTCATAAATAAAAAAGCCTTTGAATTAGAGGATATAAATGACGAAATGGAGCTGGAGAACAATGAACTAGGTAATAAATCCTGCTTCTCAGAAGGCGATTGTGCCGATGAGGCCACGAGAGACTACCTGAATAGCATCGACACCTTTGATAAACGCAACTTTACAGATAAAACTCTTACCGACAAAGTCAATCGGCTAGTAGCAAAATCCCTTGCTGCCACGAAAGATAGCGATATCTTCATAAGAGGAGGAGAGCATAACAATTTAAACCAAAACAATATTAACGCAACCAGCCATATTAAACTAATGGTAGAAACTCCCAGATTCCAAAGCACACCACTTCCACAAAGATTAATTCCCCCAAATCCACAGCCATCCATGGAAATACCCCAAGATCAAAACGACACCCCAGTTGTGCTTAATTTTACCCAACCCTCAGTACGAGACTTCCCTATCTTTGTCCCTGTCCCAATGGATGAAACCCCCATGAACCGCTACAAGCCACAGTACATCACAATCGATATAATCCATCAGATAAAGAGAGTGTCAACGAACAAATGTGTGGTCATAATATAGTTACAAACAGAAATTGTCTGACATATAAATCCGATAACTATGTCCATTTCATAAGCCAAGACTGCGGACCATACACTAAAAATTCCAGGCTTCTATCAGACATCGGAGCTATTGAACAAAGAACTACAAAGAAATCCGTTCCAGAAAACCATCAATAGGCCAGATACTAGCAGTAAAGTATAAAAGCAACTACATACATTTAGCGGTCATAATCGCAAGGCATTCTGATCCCATCAGTGGCCAAAAGGTACTAGAAGCTATGAAGAATTTAAAAGGATTTACGATAACAAACAAACTAAACAGCGCTCGAATAGCCCGCAAGGGAGAGTTAACAGAGTCACTAACGCCTGGCCCCCTAACAGAGATAGTGAAAGAGACATTTGAACCAACCGATATAAATATCACCATGTGCTACGGACAAGTAGACATTCCCAAAAAAAAGACAGGAAAGATATAATTACAAACCTTCACACTAGCCATATAGGAGGGCATAAGGGCATTAGTCAAACCTATGCTAAAATACGAGAAAGATATTATTGGACAGGAATGAGAAATGACATACAGAACTTCATACGCAAATGCCCTGAATGTCAAGAACGAAAGATAGCCCGAGCAAAAACTCGCCAACCTATGCTGATAACCGACACTCCCATAGAAGCGTTTGACAAGGTTTCCATTGACACCGTTGGGAAACTTAGAATGACCCCAGAAAGAAACTGCCACCTTCTCACTATGCAGTGCAATTTAACAAAACACCTAATCGCTATTCCTATTCCGAACTTAAGGCTACCACCATCGCAGATGCATAAGCAAGACATCTTATATGCCAATTTGGAGCACCACATGCTATTCTATCGGATCAAGGAACTAGTTTTCTCTCAGACATTGTAGAAACACTAATGAGGCTTTTTAAAATTCGACATTTAACTACGTCGGCGTATAGACTTTAAACAAACGGATCTTTAGAAAGAAGCCACGCCTCACTCATAGACTTCACAAGGACGTACTCCGAAAACTACGATGACTGTTACAAATTGGCCCCATTCGCAACATTTGCATACAACACAAGTGATCATTCGGCGACTAATTTTACGCCTTAAGAACTGGTCTATGGGAAAACAGCACGGTTCCCTTTGAACATCCCAACCAAGGATAGATTGCCCACATATAACATATATTTGCAAGATCTAATTACTCGGTTGACAGTAATGAAAAATCTGGCAAGTGATAAAAAACAAATTACTAAAAAGTGATATGATGGGAAAGCTAGATCTTTAAAGGTTCTGCTAAAGACCACGCCTGGGTCTTGAATGAGCCCCGGGTAGGAAAATTCGATATTTATTATAAGACCCCTCTCCTAGTTAAAGAAATCCTAGTAAATAACACAGCAATCCTACAATTACCTACAGGACAACTAATTCGCAAACATCTAGATAAACTAAAAGCCGTCCCTCAGTAATGAAATATTAATGGTTACACGATGATGGACCTCCTTCATACCCTACTTGCGCTTCTGGTCATTCACAGCGTCCAAGAAAAGTACTACGTCCACCCCATAATCTCGAATCCGGGCCTTTACTACGAACAAGAAGACACCGTTTTCCTAAGAAAGGCCACGTGGCGAGTTATAGTACACCTGAATCTAGAGCAGTATTCAGAAGAACGCAATCTATATTCCAACTACTATGAACTCATGCACGAATGAAGAGATAATTTGGGAGAGGAATTCTGTGAATTCTTTGATAATAAAGGCGCTGGCAATAAACAGCAAACAATAGATGCCCTAAAAAATAGCATCAAACAAGCAAAAAAACCCACTAAAGGAAATAAGTCGGAAGTGCACCGGAAGAAAAGATCAGCCCCTCTTGCCATCATAGGATCCTTGAGTCATGGTCTGTTCGGCACAGCTACCGAAGAAGAAATCGAATTGGTCCAAAAGAATTTAGATCAACTATTCCGAGACCAGAAAACCATGATTAGGCTCAACAAGGGAAAAATGCACATCATCACCGACAGATTAAGTACTCTCTACAAAATTATCAGAGACCAAGGAGAAGTTCTCAACCTCCTTCAGGATGTCGCACGAAATTACACCAGCGAAATCAATAAAATGAGATACGTGGTAAAATTCGCAGTCTGTGCCAGAAGACTAGAAGAAAAAATGGACTTGCAAATTAATTTCCTACGGGGGGTGCAAGATGCCCTATATCGGCTAGGAGAAGGAAAAATTCCACACCAGTTCCTGAACCCCCAAACTGTCCAAGATATCGCGATGGAAATTTAACGAAAAAACGCTGATTTGCAAGTACCCATTCCTCAGAAAAACTTACAATAAGAAGAAATCATGCGCATTTCCACCGTAGACACGATAACTTTACAGGGAAAAACACTAATGGTCATCTATATCCCACTGGTGGATAGAAAACTCTACGAGTGCATAAGTTGCACTCATTACCTATCCCGCAAAAAGGACAAGATAACACAACACTAGGGGCAGCGCACATAAAACCTAGCTATCCTTATCTAATACTCAGCGAAGACCACAAACAATACATGAAATATGACCAGGTAGAAATGGACAAATGCATAAAAGGACAACACCTATCAATATGTCCTATTACTACGGTCATTAGAGAGTCCTATCTAAGTTCAGAATGCGAGATTGTACTTCTACTTAATCCAACCCAAGACGCTCTCATGCAGTGCAATCTGATGTTCAATCTAAAACCTAGTACCCAATGGTATTGTTTGAGCCATAACAGTTCCTGGCTACACTCCATAATGACACAAGAAACACTGGAAATAATATGCCCAAATGAACAAGATTCTTCAATTAAACTGAAAGGGGTAGGCATATTGAACATCACACCAGGGTGCCAGGCAAGAACCAGAGAATTTATCCTTCAAGTTGAAGAGACTCGAAAATCCACTCACTTATATATTTATAATCCGGACCTACATCTGAATGTAACACAATTATACCCGCAACTAACAGAAATTACACTACCGTCAAAACTGCCCATGCAAGACTCGGGGAAATGGAATAATGAACTTACATCAATTAATAAACTGTTGGAAGAAATGGAAACATGAGAGAGAGAGACAACGTCAACCAAAACATTCGTGTTCAGCGGATTGACCATGCAACTCATAACAATAATATCTCTAATGGGATACATATACTATCAATATAAATCTAGATCTACGAAACCCACCAACTCGTCTCGAACCAATACAAAAAAGCAGTCTTCTGCGACAAATACCCAAGAAATAGAATTATCAAACATTGGAAGTGAAGGAATAAATAACCCATCCTTTCACCAAACCAAACAAACATAATATTAAAGTAGTAATAGGGGGACATGGAGAGACAGGCTCCCCCCACTCTACCTCCCTTTTAGGAGGGCTTATAGCGCGCTTGGCGCCAGCGCATGCCTATGCACACACGCACGCACACACACACGCACACCTACACACCCACACACACACACACACACACACGCACACGCATGCACGCATGCACGCATGCACACACATGCACACGTACACACACGCACACGTACACTCACGCACACGTACACGCATGCACACGATAACGTACACATGCACCACATGCACGCACACGATAACGTACACACGCACCTCATGCACACGTACACACACGATAACGTACATGCGCACCACATGCACACGTACACGCACGCACACGTACACATACACGCATGCACACGATAACGTACACACGCACCACATGCACGCACACGATAACGTACACACGCACCTCATGCACACGTACACATACACGCATGCACACGATAACGTACACACGCACCACATGCACACGTACACGCACGCACACGTACACATACACGCATGCACACTTTTTTTTTTTTTTTTTATATTAAAGTGTTTGTGACCTCGTGCGAGGTATAAACACTAGGTACATTTTATTGGTTTAGTTTTACAAGCAAAATCTTAATCACATGAATGCATAGCAATGCTGTTACAATAACAAACCTTATGTCTATAGAGTGACAATAAGGGAGAAAGGAAAAAAAAAAAATAAAAAAATATTAAAGAAAAGACAATGACAATAATAACAGGAACAATAATATAGATCTTCACGAAATTACAACCACAGCACAAAAGTAAGGACATCTACACGTTCAAGCCGCACTCCCAAAAGAATTGGCACAACAGCCAGCACGCCTCGATGTTGGGTCTTGCAATGAGCGATTCCACGTTCAGGGGTAGTTGTTGGCCTATGGTTCTGAGGCCTTCGAGCAGTTTGCGTCTCTGGTTTTGGTACAGTTCACAGCTCCAGAGAACATGGTTGATCTCCTCCTCGAAGTGGCCACACTTGCAGGTCTTGTCAGCAATGATGTTCTTGCGGTAGAGCGATTCTGCGAGGCTGTGGTGGTTGGACCGCACGCGGTTGATGGTTACAATGACTGACCTGGGTAGTTTCTTTTTGTGGTACCATGGTTTTCTGCCTGTTGTTCGGTATAGGCTGAAGAACTTGGTACCCTTCACTAGTCCTTCTTGTTGGTTTTTTTGCTCGGAACTTTCGCGTGAGGCCTCGCCGAAGCCTTGGAAAAAGTCCGTGAAAGGGACTTGGGTGGATCGGAAGTCTGCGCTGGTGATGGCCGACTTGGCCAGGGCGTCCACCGCCTCGTTGCCGGGTATGCCAATGTGCGATGGGATCCAGACGAGCTTTAGATATTTCGTTGGGTTAGTAGTAACAAATTCTGCATAGATGGTCTTGATTTTTGAAATTAAGTAGGACGATTTGACGCTTAGTGTGTTCGAGGAGAGGCTATGCAGCGCACTCAGAGAGTCCGTGAAGATGACGTAGTCGCAGTTGGGGTGCTCGAGGCAGTGTCCAATTGCTTCGATAATTGCTGTGCACTCAGCTGTGAAGATTGAGCAGTGCTCTTCCAGTCCTATGGTCTTGGAATGTTGCGTCTTCGGGCAAAAAACGGCGGCACCCACCCGAGATAGCCCTGGAATCTTACTGCCATCGGTATAGATGTCTAAAGCTGTGTCGTGTTTTTCCAAGTATTCATCGAACAGCACCTTCCAATTCTCTGCATTTTTGAGTTTATTTCCTAGGCTGAGGTCGACATTGGGCTTGTAGTAAGTGGCTTTGTAACTGTAGGCATATGGATTGAAATGGTTGTCCTGATGAAGAGGGAGTTTGAGTTGTTGAAGCTTTAGTAGGCAGTCCGGTAGTAAGCGATGGCTATTGGTGTTTGAGTGTGCGGTAAGGTATGAGGTGAAAAAGCTGAATGGTTCGGATTTGGTGTTGCTCATTATTTTCAGAATGTAGCAGAAGGCGAGGTATTTGGCACGCTCATGGATTGTAGGGAGCTTTGCTTCGCTCAGAAGGATGTTGGTTGGGGTGCTGTTTCGATATCCCAGTGCGATTCTGATTGCTGCATATTGGATTTTTTCCAGTTTATACTGTAGTTGAGTGTTAGTTGGGTAATATATACAGCTGCCGTAATCGATTATAGACCTGACGTAACTTTTGAAGATGATCATAAGGGTATCCGGGTGAGAGCCCCACCACGTGCCACAAAGGTACTTCATGATGTTTAGTGCAGTCATGCACTTCTTGTGCACCTCAGTTACCTGCAAGTTGAAGTCCAGTCGAGGATCAAATGTGATTCCTAGAAACTTGACACTGTTTTGTGCTGCGAGCGAGTGAGACTTGATATTGATATGCTGTTTGCTCGACTTTGTGTTTCTGCTAAAGTGTAAGAACTTCGACTTGTGCGGGGCGATGGAGAGCCCGAGATTGGTGATGTTTTCGTCGAGTATCTTGATAGCTTTCTCCAATGTCTGTATACTGTTTGATTGTGGGTCCGATTTGATGTACAGAGCTGTATCATCGGCGAAGCATGAGGCAGACACCTCTTCGGGGAGATTCGAGGTCAGCGACGCTGTATAAATGGCGTACAGCAGTGGACTGAGGACCGCGCCTTGCGGCAGGCCCTTGTAAGAGACGAGATGAGAGCTTTTGTTCTTTGAGGTGAAAATATGACGTTCAGCTGTGATGAACTTGATGAATCGAATAGTTCTGAGGGAAGTTCCGAGGTCCGCCAATTTGTGGATGAGAATGTCGATGTTTACATTGTCGAAAGCTCCCTCAATGTCCAGGAAGGTGGCGTACACATCCCGTCTCTCTTTAAATGCCGACTGAACTGTCATGGTGAGGCCTGCAAGATTGTCGATACAGGAGTTCCCTTTCCGGAAGCCGTGCTGGCACAGCGGCAGCCAGTTGTTTGTTTCCGCCCACCATTGGAGCCTGTTTTTGATAATAGTTTCCAAGAGCTTGCAAGTACACGAGGTGAGCGATATTGGTCGATAGTTTTTTCCATCCGGTTTCCTGATAAAGTGCACGAATACATCACGCCAAGAGTGTGGAAATTCACCGAGCCTGAGCATCTCGTTGAAAAGGTCCAATAGTTGGAGCTTGTATTTTATTGGAATCCTTTTTAAAATACCAAAATTAAGTCCGTCCATTCCAGGTGAGGCACTGTCCTTTTTGTCCTCTAAAGCCACATTAAATTCCTCGAAATCAATCTGTATGTCCAAGAAGCCATTGGGCTCGCAGTCCGGCTCTACATCTGGTCTTGTAGGGGCCCAGGACGGGCAAATTTTATTCAGCGCGCTGGAGTATCCCTCACCAGTCTGTAAGTAGCTTGAGGTGTGCATAGGTTTGACGTTGGTGGTGGCCTTCTTAAGAATTTTGCACGTGTTCCATACGTATGAGGGATTACTATGGAAGTTGAGACTTTCTGCAAAGCTTCTGAAACAGATTTTTTTTTTTGTTTTGAAAAGTTTTTTTGCTTCGGCGCATCTTTTGTTGTACACGATAAGATCATCGAGATTTCTTGAAAAAATGAACTTTTTATACGCCGCTCTTCTTAGCCTTTTGGCCCGGTCGCACTCCGCGTCCCACCAGGGAACTGGGTTGATGTGCGCTCGCCTGGATACTGGCCTCTTGGTGGGAGTGCAGGTTGAGATGGTGTCTTTGATAACTTGGAAAAATATGTCAAACTTGCTCCGGACAGACATCTTCTCATACTCGGGGGTCAGAAACCTAGAGAAGGCCTCCCCGAACAGATGGTCAGCCTTTTGCCAATCGGTACGGATCGAGTCGATCTTGAAGGTTTTAACGTGGTAGCAAAATTTTTCGGCGCTGACATTGACGAATATCGGAAAGTGGTCTGAGCCCCATGTCTCGTCGCAGATGGTAGTGCTGATGTAGTCACTGATGGGCGGACTAGAGAGAACCAGGTCGATATTGGACTTGTAACCCCGGCGCATATCTGTGAAAGTATTTGAGCTATCGTTGTGTATGAAGAGATTTCGAGCTTCAATAGCGTTCATAAAAGAGACACCGTTCGCATCAGTTTTACTGCAGTTCCATTGCGCATTGTGTGCGTTGAAATCACCGACGAGGATAGAACAGTCGTCTGCATCCACGCTCCCGAGGACCTCGTTCCAACACTCCTGAGAATGTGTGAGGCCCGGGGCTCTGTAGCAAACGTAGAGCTTAATTTTCGGGCTGAGATTGTTGAGTGATAAGCAGCAGAACTCAAATGCGGGGTGAGGAGAGCACGCAGCCAACTCCTCAAAAGCAATACCTCTTCTGACGAAAATCACTATGCCACCGCCTCTGGTGGTCTTGCGATCGTGTCGAAAGGTTACAAATCCTGGGATATTCGACGAGTTATTTGAGTTGAGCATCGATTCAACGCAGATCAGAACGTCGAAATCTACTGATATTCTTTTAATGTCGAGGAGCTTCGTCCCAATTCCCCTGACGTTCCAATAAAAAATTTTGAGAGCAGGCTTGCGAGATTTTAAAGTGTTCATCTGAGTGAAAAAGAGCGAAGGCAATTGGTGATAGGTAGAACGAGAGGGGGGAGAGAATCAAGCAGATTTGGTGTGTGTTTTATCCGAAGAAATTGAGCTGTATATGGTAGGTGTAATTTCGTCGTCGGAGGTTTCGTAGGCAAAGGAGCTTTCATAAGTTGGAAGCTTTTCTCTCACTCTTGTAATCCTGTCTTTGAGGTTTCTGTCAGAGATTACCGTCCTTATATTTCTTAAAGAAACGTCCAGATCTTTCGTGTCGCATTGAGCGTTTGAGATGGCCGCTTTGAGATCTCTCTGCCCGTGAGAGTCGAGCAAGAATTTTGCCAGAGTGGAGGGTCCCACTCTGAGCTTGTCCGGCCCCAGGGTTAAAACAGCCTTCTCTATTTGTGCTGCTATGTTTTCCAAATTGTCCTCTGAATCTTCATGCTGTATACGCGATTTATTTGTACGCGGCTTCTTTTTAATTGATTGCGGTTTCTCCACGGATGTAGGAGACACATCGAGTTTACTGATGGGAGACGAAGAAGCGGGTGAGGCCATTCTTTTCTTTGTTAAAGAAGAGGCAGTACTTGGAGCCGGAGTATTGAGAACATTATTGTTTTCGTCGCCTTGTTTTTCAACGGTAGGGGTAATTTCTTTTTCAGATGTTTCTTCTTTGTCTAGTCTGCAGTGTTTTGCCTGGTGGCCTTCCTCATTGCAGATGAAGCATTTGGAGTGGCCAGTGGTGAAGTATATATGCTTCGATGTGTCTCCCCTGGAGAGAGTAATCGCGGGAAGCAGCTTAGTTTCATCCTCCGATTTGATGTAGACTTGCCTTCTGAGGCAAGAAATATGCGCCAGATCAGGGTCGTCCACATTAATTTTGAGGTGGCTGATTCTTGAGACCGGTATGATGCCCATTTTCCTTAGAGAGTCTAAAAGTGCTGAGTCGGGAATGACAGGAGGGATGTTCGAAATTACCACCCTTTTGGTGGCAGCTTTGAGTGGACGGATGCTGACTGCAGTGTCTTTCACCCGCACCTCCTTGACAGAAGACCACAGGTACTCGGCTGATTCAGCACTGTCCAGGTACACACATATTCTGCGGTTGGAGATTCGTGAGGCATATCTCATCTTGCTGGGGTCGATATGACTTTTTAAGCTTTTTAGGTATTCTGTGTAATTTACTCCGTCGATAGCATCCATAACGATGGCCATATCGTCGGTAAACGTGATTTCTGTAGCTTTGGCATAGGATTTCCTAGTGTTATTCTGTGGATTGTTTATATTTACGTTCGACAGCGAGGCGGCCGAGTTTGAGCTGTTGACCAGGGCTTGTTTTCTTATGTTGGAAAGCCATATATTGTTATTATGAGAAGCCATGGTGGTAGCAGGCCTCTAGCTTTTCTAAGCCACGAGATTCTCTTCTAATGGCTCTTTTTTCTTGCTCATAAAGAGCGCGATGACACACGACACTTGGCACTTTGCTACTCGTTGAAGTGTAATTTGGGGTAAGCACTACTTTCGATTACAATGGTTGGTTTTAGTACACAAGCTATACACTCCTATTTCACATATGAAGCTGATCAGCTGTAAACACAGACACGTCTTGCTCTGACGAGAGTTCAGACGCGAATCACGCATGCACACACACGATAACGTACACACGCACCACATGCACGCACACGTACACATACCCACACACACATACACGCGCACGCACACCCACACACACGCTGTAAAAAAAAAAATCACGCACGCATGCACACATGCACACATACATTGCACATGCACACATACCTTGCACACGCGCATACCCGCACAAACACATACCCACACACACACACACACCGGTAAATGAAAAAACACATGATTCACTTTCACTTTTTTTACTTCAACATTTATTATCATCACTTCTTTTATAACACTTTTTTAAATTGAGACAAATGTTTTCACAGGCGTAGAAGTGCCGCCGCTACGGCATCCTTGCTTTTGGCATATGTAATGCCGTACCTGTTAAATAAAAAAAGAATTGTCATTAGTATGTCAATTTAAATAAAAAAGAAAAAAAAAACTTACCTATCGAAATACGCCCGGCAACGCGAGCGTATCTCATTCTCCTTTTGACTTAATTTTACATGGTCCAAGTGACCAGCCAGCACTTCGGGGCTAAAGTTCGCAACGAACTCTACCCCATGCCTGTAACAGATGAATAATATTATATATTGATTTCAATAATTATTAAAATAAAAACAATGAAAAGTACCTTATTTTGTAAGCTCTCCTGAGCCTGTTCATTTCTTTTTGTAGGAAAAGAATTGTCTGGCGCTCCTTTTGAGCAGCCACGCACCCCTCGATGAATTCGGAGGGGTACATACCCTCCTGTAAAATAAATAAAATGTTAATTTTTTACGAACAAAGAAATTAATAACGTTAAATAAGGCACTTACTCCGCCGTTATAAACGCGCAGGCTTAACCCATGCGCGTCAACGTACGTTGTGTAATAGCTATATTGATCCATGTTTTCTCTGCGGTAGTTCGAGAATAAATGAGCTACGAAATATTTTTCGACGACTCGAAAATCCTCGACAAAGGCACATAAAGCACGACGCTGGTTTATTAAAAGACGCCGTTGCACGAAATCGTAAAATCTCGCCTGAGGAAAAAATGAATATGATACTTACTGCAGACCCATGTACGTATAAGGAGCCATATCGTAAAAAACGGTGGTCTGGTCGCTAAGATATACTTAGCCATAGCTGCATTGGAAAAAACCGTTGAGTATCGTGGACTTGAAAAACTGTTGGCCATGTATGTTTTGTTACGCTGATAACTTGCAAATGTAAATATCATAGAAAGCATCAAATTAACATAGGGATCAAGCATCGAATTATAAGAAACGGAGGAGTCGATTTGCAAGAGAACGCCGGATAGCAAAACGTGCAAGCGGAACTGTAAATATTAAGTTTCGAGTTCGTATGAGAAATAAATAATATGCGAATTTGATACATGTAGGATAAAATTTGCACGATACAGACTTAGGCTTGGAGAGGGTTTTTGCGCGATAACGATTCTCCTTGTATTATAAATAGCGTTTTTACCCATGAGGACGTCAGTATTGTGCAGCACCTCTGTAGCTGAACTCTGCATTTTTTGTTCTTTAAAAATGTGCGCGTCAAACCATTCCGAGTTTAAACGAGCTGTTTTAACCATTGCTCATTATTTAAATAACGGTACAGACGAGCTGCGTAGGCGAGTGTCCGCCATGAGTGAAAATCAATTGAAAAGAGAAATTACACGCCTGATTTCGCTGTGCGGTGTGCGAAAGATCGTGAAAATATATAATAAATTTTTTAAAAGGTCCGATTCTGTGCTCGTTGTATTCTACAATTTTTTGAAGCGGCGAGGTTTGATACACCTGCATCACGCCAATGCACTAAGAGACGATTACATCTCGCGTATCGGTAAGTAAATTTTTTTTTTATTGCTGAATATTCGAGTAAATATTTCATCATCGAATTCACTCGATTAAAGGAGAAGATGTCGACCCCGGCAGAGCTATAAGGATTTTTTCCAGTGCGCAAAGGAATATCGAAAGTGAGTTTAAAATTATTGTTTCAGCGTAGTTTTGTATATCTGTTTACGCTCGCTAACGACACGTTTTATTAATTAGACGCCGATCATCAAGAACCCTCGACAAGCCGGCAAGCAGGTGGTTCGACAAGCCAGCAAGTAGGCGGCTCGGGCAATCGACGTTTCGCAATCGAGGGAGAATCGGAAGTTTTCTCGAGGAGATTTCAAGCGCGAACGAAGGAAATAGCGATAAAAGTCCTTCCACCTGCAAAAGACTGCGACATTTTGTCTTGGCTCGAACTCGCTGTAAAGGATATTTTTACGTATGTTACTGGGCCGAGTGCATCGGAAAATTCTCGCGTAGGCATCAGTATAAGTAGCAGACATCTTTTAAATGGTAGCGCAGGTCTCTCCATACGACCGTTGAAAAATTTGGTGGTGAAAGATCTTGTTGAATTGATCATGAGTCTGACACAGTCCAATACATCGTTTTACGTGGACGAGTCCTTCAATTTGAACGCTACTTTCATCGATGTACCTCACGGATACGGGCGTAAAAGACAGCCGATGGATATAAATACAGCCACCAAGCGCTCTATCGTGGCGATAAATAACGACGACGATCTCTGTCTGCCAAGAGCTCTGGTCGTGGGCGAAGCATATATAAAGTTTCGATCGAATATAACTAGCGAAGCGCAGAAAGAGTGGAGCTGTGCGCGAGATGCGCGCCGTAGTCTACAACGCGATTTAGCCCTGCAGCTTATGCGAGACGCTGGCGTTACCATAGCCGGGCGCGGAGGTGGTTACGAAGAACTCGTAAAATTTCAACGATATTACGACGAGAAGCAAATTAGTATCGTGGCTTACGAAAAAATTACTTACGGTCAGGGGGCTGAAGCATTTTTCGACGGAAGAAAATCGAGCAACGATAAGATAATATATCTCTTGTACGACGGTCGCAAGAAACATTTCGACGCTATTATTAATCCTGTTGGGGTAGTGAAAGATCCGTATTTTTGCACCTTTTGTAACGTTCGCTATAGGAATATAAATTCTCATGTTTGCGATAAAATTTGCGACGCGTGCTTCCAGCAAGGAAAATGCGATTCGACCGCTGAAAAAATATTATGCGATAAATGCTATCGCGGCTTTTACGGTGCAAATTGTCTGGCCAAGCATACGGGCAAGGCGAAAGGTAGTAAATATTCGTTGTGCGAGCTCGTTAAAATCTGCCAAAAATGTTTCGCAGTTATCAATACTCAACGTGGCTTGCACGAGTGCGGTCTTCATTACTGCGAGCACTGCAGAACGAAACATAGTCCGAACGAATTGTGTTTTATGCAACCGATAAAGGAGTCCGCGCAAGGCAATCCTAAATACCTGTATATTTTCTTCGATTTCGAGACTCGTCAAGATTCAGCGTACAAAAACCACGCCTCTACGACAGAGCATATCCCCACTTTGTGCGTATGTCATCAAGTCTGCACGGAATGCATGCAAGATGACGATATGAAAAACGTATGCGGCACTTGCGGTATTCGCGAGTACGTCTTTAAAATCGACCCGGTTGGTCAGCTACTGGATATCGCTATACGGGAGAAGACAAAATTTAAAAAAATCCTGTGCGTTTCGCACAATGGAAGTCGTTACGATACACAGATGGTTTTTAGGCGTCTAGTAGAGCAATCAAATTTAAAACGAGCGCCGAACGTTATTTTGAACGGACGTAATATAATTTTGTTACAGTGCGGGCGCACCGTGTTTATCGATAGCTTGAATTACTTTCACATGAAACTATCGGCTCTACCTCGTGCCTTTGGGCTGCCGGAAAGCAGTAAAAAAGGTTATTTTCCGCACTTCTTCAATACCCTGGAAAATAAAGAATACATAGGGCCGATGCCTGCACCCTCGTTCTACGGGCCCGATACAATGACGAGTAGCGAGAGAGAAAAGTTTTTCGCTTGGTACGAAACAGCCCGCACGCAGATTTTTGATATACGTAGAGAAGAAATCGAATACTGTCGGATGGACGTGGAAATATTGCGGCGAGCCTGTCTGGAATTTCGCAAAATAATGATCGATCTCGCGGAAGTCGATCCGTTCGTGCAAGCCACAACGATTGCTTCGGCCTGCTCTTACATGTTTAGAAAAAAATTTTTAAAAGAAAACACAGTAGCTCTGATCCCCTCCAACGGGTACAGACGTAGCGATACGCACTCGCAGATCGCTATCGAATGGTTGCTTCTTTGCGAGCACGAGCTCGGGCGCGAAATCATCCATGCGGGGCGTTCGCGCGAATACTGTCTTATAGAGGGATATCGGGTGGATGGATATCTAGGTCCGTCCGAGGACAACCCTAGAGGCATCGTCTTCGAGTTTCAAGGCTGTTTTTACCATGCGTGCCTGAAATGTTATCCGACCGGCCGCGACAGAGTCATGTTCGGTAATCGCACGCTCAACGAATCTTACGAGCGGACAAAAGTCAAAATCGAGCGCTTAAAATCGCTCGGTTACACGGTGCGCTCAATTTGGGAATGCGAATTTGAAAAAATTAAGCAAAACGTCGCTGGTGTCGCGGAGATCATTAACAGGCATCCCCTTATTTCCAAAATAAAGATAGATCCGCGCGATGCTTTTTTCGGCGGTAGAACCGAGAATTTTGTAACTCATTACGACGTCAAGCCGGGCGAAAAGATAAGATACATAGACGTTTGCTCTCTCTATCCGTACGTATGCAAATACGGTAAATACCCCCGTGGGCACCCCACGATATACGTGGGCGAAGAATGTGCGCAATTAACGGGCGACGACGCGAATAATCTGTCGAACGTCGAAGGGCTCGTAAAGTGTAAAATTCTCCCTCCCCGAGATTTGTACATGCCCGTCATACCGGTCAAAATGAATTCGCGCCTCATGTTTGCGCTCTGCAGAAGCTGCTGCGCCGAGTCGATAAAGGGCGACTGTCCTCACGAAGACGTAGAAGATCGCGCATTTGTAGGTACTTGGGTCGCCGATGAATTGCGTAAGGCCATTCAAAAGGGTTACAAAATTTTGAACTTGTACGTTGTATGGCAGTACGAAATTATTCAATACGATGAAAGTGAAAATTCAAAGGGCCTTTTTACAGAGTACATCGATACGTTTTTAAAATTTAAACAAGAGGCGAGTGGCTGGCCCGCGTGGTGCGAGAGCGAAAACGACAAAATTCGATATATTTCCGAGTACAAGGCTGCTGAAAATATTTCTCTGGACCCTGATAAGATCGAAAAAAATGCCGCCCTTCGTGCCTTCTCAAAATTAGCTTTAAATTCGTTCTGGGGAAAATTCTCGCAGCGCAGTACGCTTTTCCACACGAGCATCATAAAGACTCGCAAAGATTTGCTCGAGCTATTAACGAGCCCGGACAAAGAGACGCACGATATCGTCTTAGTTTCGGACGAAACGATATACGCGCGGTGGAAGTACATAGAAGAGGCCGAAAACGCGACCTGCTATACAAATGTCGTATTAGCGGCTTATACCACCGCCCAGGCTCGTTTGATTCTTTATCAATATTTGGAAAAATTGGATAGGCGCGTTCTGTACTGCGATACGGACTCCGTAATTTATACCTCTGCAACGGGCGAATACGAGCCTCCGCTTGGTACGGCTCTTGGAGCCATGACCGACGAGCTCGAGTCGTACGGGAAAGATACGTACATCAGATCGTTCGTTTCAGGTGGGCCGAAATTTTACGCGTACGAGGCCGTTACCCCGCACACGGGCGAACTTCATCGATGTTGCAAAATTAAAGGAATCAGTCTCAATCATGAAAATTCCAAAAAAATTAATTACGACAGCGTTAAACGAATGATTTTGAGGATGTACGACGACGGGGATGATTGCGCCGACAACAGCATTACCGTGAATTTTAGAGCTATAAGACGGACAAAGACTCACGATGTTGTATCCGGAGACGAGAGCAAGCGATGCTGCCCCGTTCTGAAAAAGCGACGATTCATCGGTAGCGAGTTTTCGCTACCCTTTGGCTTTGTACGATAAAGACTCACCGACTATGTAATTGCGTTTAGCGATAAAGATATTTTATTGTACGACCCATCTATGTAATTTTGTGTATCAATAAAAAATTTTTTTCATCAATTTTAGCGTTTTTTTGCTTTCACCCTTCGTCCGCCGCGAGGCCCGTCCGCCCCCGTGCCGCCGTGGGGAGCGCGCGTTCCGCCGTCCGCCCCCGTGCCGCCGTGGGGAGAGCGCGTTCCGCCGTCCGCCGCGAGCCCCGTCCGCCGCGACCCGCCGTGGGGAGCGCCGCGAGTCCCGTCGCGAGCCGCCGTGGGGAGAGCCGCGAGTCCCGTCGCAAGCCGCCGTGGGGAGATACCAGAAAGAAAGAGCGTGTCGAGCAACGATACGGCGCTACTTGAGATTCGGGCTCGAATTGACGTTCGCTGCTATTCGAATGAGAACCTCCGCGATCGCTCTACG
>NW_019641678.1:0-52500 GCF_000599845.2 Trichogramma pretiosum
TGCTGACTGGGCGGTCAGTACATTACACCGGAAGTGGAGGGTAGGAGGGGGGAGGGGGTCTAAAATTTTGTTTTTGGGACCTTTTTGCTATGTACTATAACATACCAAAAGCGCGTCAAGATCGGTGACATACGTGCGCACGGTTTTGTAAAATAGTATTATTTTTACCCATATGTATGGCCGATAGTTTAAACAACTGACTCACTCAAAATAACTTGAAGCGTCCAATATTGTGTTTGGTGAAGGGTGATACCCATTTAATCAAAATGCATTCAACCTAGTTAACATAAAGGTGTGTAAAAAATATTTTTAATTGAAAAACTGTATGACCAAAAAAATAATCCATTGATCAAATACTTTTTCTGTTTAAACAGTTGTTATTTAAAGTGTTAAAAAAATTAATTTGTTTATAAATTAAATGGTTATTATGTTATATAGTTTAATAAATAAATCTTAATAAGTACTTGTCTTGAAACAAATGAACCTTCAATTTAATATGAAATCCCTTAACGAATACCAAAAAATCAATTAAATCTCTGTATCAATTGTCAAGGAAAATATTTACAGATATCATTGAGTTATAAGGTAGTTATTCTTAAACTGCAATTTTCAAAATTCAAGTTCAGTTCTTTCAGATGGTTCAAGAAGTGCCTATTAAAACAAATACTTTCCAAGGAGTCTGCGAGATTAAAAAAACAAATTGATCTCACATCATTTAAAAGATCTACATAGTTTGAATCATAATATAGATACTTGAAAGGTATAGATGTTTCCATAGTTAAGGTTTTATCAATGAAGATAAATGCTAATAAAGGGCTAAAAAATTTTTAATATTTTATATACAGTAATGTAATCTGGGATCCTAACAACAAACGTTCAAATGCTTAGCATAAAAGGTCTTTAGTCGTACTATAATTTATTGAACTGTTGTTATGTATCAAACTGTGCACTTTTAAACGTGTTATTCAAAAAGGATAAAAAGTTCTTATAAAAAAATGTAGCCCCCCCACCCCCCCTCTTCCACCCCTTACCCCAAGATATATATGTAACAAAATAAATCTTTATAGTCACTTTAATTCAAATTGTGCATTGATATATACTACAATTTCCAATACATGTCTCTGATGACCAAGTTTTAAATTCTTTAAGTTGACAAAATTTGTATATAATCACCTAAGGTCATGAAATATGACTTATGAGATGGCTTGTGATTGCTGAAAGGAATATTGAGTATTTATAATCAAGCACTTGTTTGATATACATGAAAAATATGCAAATGCAGGACCATCAAATGTAACATTGTTGATGAAATACACTGGTAAGTCATATTAACAATTATTTATTTACCAAATAAATAATTTTAAGTTAGTAACAATTATATTTCCATTAAAATACAAAATAAATATAACAACTCAGAGAATTTAACAAAAAATATTTAAAGACTGATACTTTGAAAAAAGTAACTTTGATGAAACTGAAAATATTACAAGATCAGAAGCAACACATAAAGAAGACACTAAATAAATAATAAGTTAATATATATCAACAAGCCCTTGAAAAATAATTTTCAGTTATTGAAAGATTAATAGTTTAAATTAAAAAGAGCTAATTACTAGTAACGAACAATTTGAAAGCCAAAGAAAAATTAGCTGAAAAGTAATAAAAAAAGATTGTTGAATGAAATCTATATCTATATATCTATAAATATTTACTTTGTCTCATTGAGTTTCTTCTAAAATTCTTGATATGTTTAATTTTATTTAATTAACTTAAAAAAAATAATAAATTATTATCGTCCTTTATTAAATGAAAATTTATTTTTTATTTAAAAAATAAGTTCAAATTATTTGATTTGCATATCAGTCCACAATTAAAAATAATAATCCTTTAAAACTGAAATATTAACTTATAAATTAAAAGTACTTTGATTAAATCTATACAGATTGCCAAATCCTTGAAAATTGGAAGAGCAACAACAATAGAGAGAACGAGAGGGACAGAGATGCACAGACAGATAAAAAAAATGTTGCTGCTGACAAATATCATCTTCTCATATAGAATCATTTTAATTACATATTTAAAGCTTTAGATTTTTGGATTTTAACAATCGCCCATAAGTTCTTTATGAATCAGATTATTCTTTGTTATCACAATGGTTTAAAAATAAAATAAATACTTATAAAATAGGTGGTCAAAAACTAAAAAATGTACATCTGTTTTCGTTTAATAATGTTTATAGAAATATGGTCACTACTTTAAAATTAATACATGATTTTAAAATTCAACTTTTTTGCTAACATAAGGTATTTTCGGTGATATTATCAAATGTTTTGTCAAATTTCTATAAATAAGAAAAGTGATAATTTTTCAAAAATTGGCGCATTTACCCCTCTACATCGTTTGAAAAATACGCGATTGCACACTGATACACCACACTGTATGCGTGTGTGCAAGATCTGCGGATCGAATACTTATACAGTATCTGAATTGCACTCGCGCGAGGGCAGTTGAAAGTTTTGGTAGAAGGCATTCGTAAATCGTACGTCGCGACCGTCTCGCTTTCACCATGGGCCAATACATATACAGCATACATGCAAGTCTGCAATAGTGAATCCGTCCGGACACACGCACGCGCATATACAAGTAAATTGACGGGTCGCCCGTCGCCGCACGACGTCGCGACATGAGGCAGGCTGTATTATAACCAGCAGCAGCAGTGAGTCTAAGTAGTAGCAGCAGCAGCGGCAGCGACTTTCGGTGGTCTAACTTTCCCGAGCCGCTCTAACGACATTCAGTCGACGTTATAACCGTTTTCGAGTGTGATCCCGCAGCAGCTTACACTTTAAGCTCAGTGTCGTCCAGCATCATTTGACATTACAAAACGAGAATTAATTAATTAAATGTCAGAACCACAGTCATCATTACTTTTAAGAAAGCAACTAGCAGGTAAGCCCGAATAATTATCATCTCGAGTATCAGTCTGATAGTGCGGTGTGTAATCTGTGCCAAGCCAACGACAGCGAGTCTCGCAAGGCCATGATATACGTACGGGCGGACGCGCATCGTGCACTACGTCTCGTACATCAACCTCCGCCGTCGTCTGGGCCGTCGACCGAAGCGCGCCGCGAGCCATCCCCGCGAACGACGATTTCTGTTGCTTCGATCGAGTCTTTGTACACGTATAGGTGCCGCATACGTGTCCTCGTGCACGTGGATTAAAAAAAAAAAGAAGAAGAACGTTGACTTCGACTCGCCACCTCCACGAGGAGAGATTATGTTGCGAGAGCCCGATATAACGAAAATCAATAGACGAGACGCGACGTTACGAGCCGAGAGCGCCTCCAGCTAGTCGGGGACTTGGCCCTTTTAATCCCTGCTCGACTCGTTCTTTCTTTCATTTTTTTCGTCCATCTCATTTTCGGGTACAACGACCCCTCGTGCGCTCGGAAATGCTCTGACCGGCTCGAGCTCGTTGGAGTCCGACGTTAATACACGTACCCTGCTATATGCGACGACCGCATTTGTCGTTTTGCGTGTGTGTGTCTTTCTCTCTCTTTTCTCGGCCCCCTAAAAACGACGATGGCGCGCACACCGACGACGATTTCTCTCCGACGTTTTGTGAATGTGTATACATTCGACAAATTACGACATTTTCCATTTGTTAAAAACTCTTTATACGCTTTATTGCTCGGCGTCTTCTCTTTATGACTCTCCTTGGCTTCAAGGTGTAACCCCGCGAGTTGTATTTATAGAGAGCTTTGCTTCGAGAAAGAGAGAGTCCACTATATATTTTTCTCAATCTTTTTTTCTTTCCTTTTTTTTTGTTCGCATTCGCTGCTTGTACACACAAGCCAGGGCATTTGCACTGCTCTATGCTCTGTCTCCCTTTTGTTTTGCATCATCTTCGCATCGAAACAGCGACTCAGAGCCTCGGATATGTTTCGAGGTGCCGAGTGCGAGTCGAGCTGCATGCAACCCCTTGTGTTGATGATATGCGTGTAATGAGCACGATGATACATGCATGGACACGAGTTTCTCACACCGGGACCACAACGCTGACCAAGAACATAACCTCACAATCTTGACGCCTTCTTTCGGTTTAACGAATTTGCATATAGTCGTCTCTCGTGATTCACGAAATGGCTTTCTGTAACGCTCATCTCATAGATTCGAGTTTCAAAATGTAATTTATACATTGCGAAAGTTGACTAGATGCAAGAGTCCAATAACAATGAAAAATCTCTTTCAATGGAATTTTTAAAGAACTTTTCTCATTGATTACATGCTGGCTGTCATTTTCAGTTCCTAAAAGTAAATATTTACCTTAATTATTTAAATTTGCAGTTGTCCAACATTTAATCAGACCATGAAATACTAGATTTTCATTGTCTCAAACAAAAATGAGTTTTTAACGAATAGAGTCATTGATTTCACATACAAAAAATAAATCAATACTTGATGATTTTATTGTTCATTCAAGAATTTACTTGAGTTGATTGATTGATATTATATAAGAAATTGAATATTTTACTCTTGTATTGTAATAATATGATAATTTTATTTGCAGAATTAAATAAAAATCCAGTTGAAGGTTTCTCAGCTGGTTTGGTAGATGACCATGACATTTACAGATGGGAAGTCCTTATTATTGGACCTCCGGATACATTGTAGTAAGTGGTTTTTCTTAATCTTTTTCCATAAAATTCATGAACATTTAATTGCCAATTCTCAATGAATTACTTTTTATTCTACAGTGAGGGTGGTTTTTTCAAAGCACATTTACAGTTCCCAAAAGAGTATCCACTAAGGCCTCCACGCATGAAATTCATCACAGAAATATGGCATCCAAACAGTAAGTTGATTATTCAAATTTTTAAGTATAAACTTTACAAATTGTATTTCATTTTACCAATGTTTTGTAGTTGAAAAGAATGGTGATGTATGCATATCGATCTTACACGAACCTGGTGATGATAAATGGGGATATGAAAAAGCATCTGAACGGTGGTTACCAGTTCACACCGTTGAAACTATTCTCATAAGTGTGATAAGTATGCTTGCTGATCCTAATGATGAAAGCCCAGCAAATGTTGATGCTGCCGTTAGTATTTTTGTTTTTATTTCTCGGTCAAGATGTACTATTTACTGAATAATAATGTAAATATAATGATGATTTTAATTACAGAAAGAGTGGAGGGAAAGTTATACAGAATTTAAGAGAAAAGTGGCTCGATGTGTTAGAAAAAGCCAGGAAGAGTGTGTGTAGGATAGGAGGACATATTTAAATGGAATGACTTGATTATGGTGAGTTCTTTTGCTTAAAATTTGAACTATTGATCATTTTTTATTTTCGCCACTACTTATTAACTATTCTTACACATTATTTTTCAATTTCTATGTATATTTTTATACTTCAGATATTAAAATTTCCTGATTTTATTATCTAAAAACTTTTTCTATTCTTGTCTAATTTTTTTTTCTTTTGAAAACTCAATGTTGCAAGTCATGAGTTTCTGTTTGCATCAATGATATTCTGTACATTCTAACATTTTTGATGCAATAAGAATGTCAATATTTATTTATTTGAAACTATAAATTATGAAAAAAATTTAAAAGTCTAACTCCCAATACCTTTTTATGTATGGTCAATTTACAATTATATTTTAATAGTTATAAGGAATGATCAAATTATGACCTAATTTTCATGATTTAATTTTATTAATTGCTGCATTAAAATTTTTAATGAACTAATTCGTGTAAATTGTTGTTGAACCTTATTATCACTGTACTTAATGATCAATCTGCTTAGCGAAACATATTTTATTATGCAGCTGTAGCTTCTTAATGCAATTTTTTTCAATACCATTGGTTTTGTGTTTTTTTGTTGTTGTGTGTGTGTGTTGTACAAGATTATTTCAAGATTTGACTCTACTATGTGTTATTAACGTTCATACTTGTTCGCTAAAAATGCCTTTTCATTTTCACAAGACATTCATGGTGATTCTAAATTATTCTTTTTAATTTTTGTAAGTCTCTAATTGATTTTCTCTATTTAATCATGAACAATTTTTTCCAGGAAAACTATAAGCACTGCAAAAGCGAAACAAAGTTAAGCAGAAAGCTGACAAATAACAGTGCCCGAATACCTAGATAAAGCCTGTCACAACCTTATTCTAAGAAAAAAGTCAAGACTCATCCATGTACGGAGTCCCTAGGACTATGATCAACCGACGTATCAATAATTCAACTGAAAACGGAAAGACGAAAATTCATAGGCAGCAACAACTCTTGGTTATATGAATAATTTTATGACACAAGAAAAGACTCAAAGCTTTATAATACAAAAATATCTTTTGTGCGCATTTTAATGTTAATACTTATTGTAAATCAAATCTGTCCCAATGAATACGATCCCCCTCTGTTTTCCACGATTTTAGTCAAAACAAATTCCTCCCACCCGCGCCACCCTCAACGTCTACCCTCTCTTTTCTTACTTGCTGTAATCTTTTTTTTTGTAACTCTAAAGGTGTCATGTAAAATGACTTCATCTATGTTAATTGATATCGATAAATAATTCCTTAGCGTTGTTTCGTATTTTCTTACTTTCGTAATGGTATAATATAAATAAATTTTGTAAAGTCGAAAATCGAAATGAAAAATAATAAATAAATCGTTAAATACAAGTTATGCTAAAGTAAAACTTACCATTAACAAAATACCTTAGAGTATGCTAAAAGAGATCATTCGTTGCGCAAAAGTGCGAACGCGATAATTAAAAAATAGTTCTTAACACGAAGATACATGTGTGTTTTGTGAAATTCTCGATAAGAATATCGCACCAGAAAACTTGAATAGGGAAAAACTTTTTATCATTAATATTTAATATTCAAGAAAAACACGCTGGAATATTTTTTTGTAACAAAATTCATGAATTTTCGAGTTACATCAATTTTAACAGAAAAATATTGAAAATAGATTTATTAAAATCTGTTTTTATATGTTTCTGTAAAAATTTACAATACATGCAATAAAAATTGAAAAGCTTTTGTATTAATACATTTTTTCAACCTTAACTTTGACCCTTGCGCATATTGATGAAAAAATAGATTTTTTTTTATATTTACCAATAAATTTCCTGTATTTCGAACGACTTTTCTATAGTACATTCACATTTAATTTCAAGTTTGAAAATAAAACCCTGATTTGATAAATCATTCTGTCCATCATTTTTTTTAATACTGATTTAAATTCGTATTAAATGAACCTATCTTGAATAGCTACTTATGGGAACTTACCATTGATCGGTATACCATGACATGGCATTTCAGATGTACACTTCAGACCCTCTTATGATCTAATGTTGCTACTATCATGCTCGTATTTACCAATCAAAGCAAACATCGTCTCCACTTGTTATTTTGAATTTAAAGAAAAATATTTAGCATAAGATTCTATGGGTACGATTTTTATATCCATACTCAAACTGTAACTGCTTATAGATAATCAAATTTTTAGCTCGTTATAAGTGTCGAACTCTAAAGTAAAGGAAATTTCAATGATAATAAAAGCAAATTTTTATACAGTTTTTTAATTAGAAATTTTTCATGAAGACAGTGACATATGAATAATATTTTATATGTATATTTATATACAATGAAAGGTTTTTTTTACGTCAAGTATCAGATATTCATTTGCTTTGCGAAAACAGACAGAAACACATTCGCAATAAGTACAAACGAGCGTTCAATATTCATTTCTTTATCCAGTTTTAATATAATTGTCTTGTATTTTTTTTTTGGAAGAGGATATGAATTTTTGGCCAATATTCTCCATGAATAGTTGTTCGTTTTTTATTCGTTTATTACTTTTTTTAATTCAGCCAAAGAGCATTACAAGCTATATCATATAAAGACAATAAATCTCTCACATCTTGAAATATTTTTTATACCTTATTTATTTTTTTCTTTTAAGTTCATTATATCATAATGATGATAATAATCCATAAACGTACAATTTTTTTTAAAACAATAGTGCAATAGTGCGTCGATGCAATGTACAGGATAATTTTTGTTATTAAGCTATATGATACAGTTGAAAAAAAACGTACAAATAATTAATCTATTTCATTACTGCAGGCAAATCTCTGTTTGATCATTTTTTTGTTTCACTTTGTTCTTTTCTTTTGATATACAGTACTATTTAGCGCCAGAAGAATTAGACTTGCGGCGGTAGTCTTACGCCAAGTACTTGTGATCTCTCTTTTATTAGTTTACTTTTTTTGACAGGGGTTGTGTATGTATAGAATATTTAGGTATATTTACTCGTTTTCATGCAACAAAAAGAAGAATTTGTGCGAAAAAATTTGAAAAATGATTCGCTCATATAATTTTTTGTATTTTTATCGAGTATCTATCTACATTTTTTATATTGTAAAATATTTATTGTTAGGTTTACGATATGGTTTTTCCCTCTCAATTTTTGTCTTATAGAATGTAATAATATTTGCCTTTGTCATTCTATTAGAAAAAACAAAAAATAATAAACAATACGAATTAAACAACAACAAAAAAGTTGTGTGCGTACACTTTTCGAATCACTTCTACTAATAGTTGACATGTATCTATTTTATATGATATATATTACACATTTCTCGAATTGCCAACTATACGTTATCTTTTTTCGTCATTGTCGCTCTCCTGCATTTAAAATTTTTATTTTAGTAAAGCTATTGGCTATTTTACTTCTATATACTCTCTCGATATCTACAAAAATTCCCTAATCGTACAGACTCGAGGAATGGAAAATCATAAGACATTACTGAAAATTTTCATCTCAATACTTTTTCGTTATCTTACGCCAGTTTTAATAATAAATTTGAATCTTAGAAATGCTTTTCGTATAACGACGCTCGGGTCATTCAATCGGTAGTAAAAATGAAAATAAATACCCTATAAATGTCTGAAAATGTTTGAGAACGGTTTACACAAGAAATATAAGTTTATTTGGAGATCAATTTTTCTTGTGTTGAGCTACTTTTAATATAAATTTTCATAACCTGTCGCGGAAAAGTTTTTAATTGTATTAATCGACTGTCGGCGTTGATCGCCTCATCGCGTGCCTCTTTTTATTTTTTATATTACGTGCAAAAGTTGGCAAGTAAAAACGTATGAAATCATGGTAAGCTATTTTACTTTATTTATTTTAATACTTAAGAGTAGATATATTTAAAAGTCGATTTCTGATTCAGAAAAATTGTTCCTCTGTGATATAGCCTGCGCATGTTACAACAATTTTATTTTTTGATAATAAATCAATGAAAAATAATTACTGGTTGACTCGCATACGACGCTACCGTTACATATAGAATGACGACCTTTACAATTTTGTTTTTTTTCACTCATTTTTTAAGTCGTAAAAAATGCGCGTCATTTCTCGGTGCAACACGGAGACTAGAAAATTTTATTTAACCGGATAATCAACACTCCTGCTACATTTGCGCTGATGCTAATGTTTTGATTTAAATCGAATATTTTTTAGTCACGCAATATTCGATTTTTCGTCGTAATAACGTTCTCACGCGCGCAATGCTGCACATTCGTTACACACCCGTTTAATTGTCAAAACTTGCTAATATTCAATCAAATTATTTGTTCTTTCGGAAGCTTTTTAAACCGCTTGCGAAAATCTACATACGACTAAATCATTGCTAATTTTTTTATGACTTGAATATTGAATTTTTATCATTTTTTTCATATTTGATCATGCGCATGATTATTTCGATACGATTTGTTTACTGGATTAACTAGAGCAGTAAGAGAGTAATTATTCATTTTATACAAGTTATTTGTTCGTTTAATTTTGTCTGTATTCTCATAATTAGCTATATATACAATTTATTAATGTTATATGTACAATGAGCGTTTTCCATCGAAGAAAATGTGCTTTTGCGCATTTTGGGGAGTTCTCTCGCAGTATTTGAACATACTTATTTACTTTTCGTTTAATTATATTTAATATAATTGTGTGGGCTAACTTTAATGAATTTGTGTCAAGCCCAATTTTTTTTGTTTACATGCAAGTCTACAAAGTCAATATGATTGAGAACCGCTGTTTTTTTGTAATAATATTAGTCCCTTCATTTTTCGTCGTTCTTAGCGCGTAAGCTCTATCACATTGGCTTCCCAAGCCGAGTTTTTCGTTTTATTAATTCTTCAAATATTTATTAATAATTATTTACTTCAATACAATCTTAATACGACAATGATGATGATTTGAAATAAATACATATATTTATTTACACACACGCGTACATACACGCACACAATTGCATACATGCATAATATTACTATACATGTACATTGATTTATTTACGATTACAATAATTTTTTCATTATACGTAATACAACTATAATAGAGTGTGAATGACAATGACAATAATGAAAATTCAAAATTTTCTCATCTATGCGCATATTTTCTAAAGATTACACAATTTGCTTTTTTTCTTTTTAAATATGATACAATTCGTTATCTTGCACTTGCTAAAGAATGTAAATTTTACACTTTTTTATTGTGAAACGAATACAACAGAATAAAACTCACATCGGCGAATCACTTAATATTTGCTCATATTGGTTTAGCCTTTTTCTTGCTCTTAGCAATGAAAATAATTAAATATCATAAAACTGTACAATATTTACTTGTTGCAATAAAATACCAAAAATCGCCACAATAATGATAATTATAATAAATATCAAAACGTTTATATAGTTATAATATAGTGTAATGAATAATAATGTTTAATAATCAAGATGATAATGATAATAATCGTGTAACTAATGATATCTAGTACAATAATAATAATAATAATGAATAATAATAATGATAATAATGATAATAATAATAGTCATAATAATCATGCAATAATAATATTTATAACTAACATTGGTAACGATTCTTAATAACGAACGCGATCTAGTCTCGATTTTGGCGCGACGTACAATATAATACGGAGCGATAAAGAATAAAGATTATACAAATAAATAGAAAACCAATCGAATGGCTCGCATAATTCATCTTTTATTTAGTTCTCGTTCAACAACATAAAAATCGCTTCATCTTTTCATCTCGATATATATAATAATAATATATATTTATATATAATGTACTTTTTGCATGTACGCAACTCGAGAGTGAAATATATGCAATAACGTCAACAGCTTAATGGCTAACAAGGAGGTTCTCTCGCTCGAAAAAAGGGGAATCGGGGCCGATATAAACGATAACATTAATCACAATTATGCAATTTCGCGAACTCGCTTTGCGTACGACGAACGAGTCACTTGCGCGGGCGCGTATTATTATTTTTCATTATTCCGCCTCATTTTCCTCTATTCGTTTAAAAATCAATTTAACAATTGGTTACGTGTGTGTATATGTATAAGGAGAGGACAAGGGGAAGATGAGAGTGGTGGGAGAAGGGGGGGATTTGAATTGCACTGTTATTAAGAAAATCCGTTCCTTGTACGTTTCTCGGAGTATATACTATACATACTTCACTGCAACTCTTCGCCGCGTCTCGAAAGCTCGGAGCAAATTTCTTCGAAGAGCGCGCGCGTAAACGACAAAGGGATTCTCTCAAATTTCGATAATCTTACCGCTAAATTATCATCTAACTCGATCACCACTGATTTATGCAACTCGTGCTTAACTTCCGATTCGTTGATGAATATTATTTCAATTTTTGTCCGCAAGTGTACAAGTTGTAAACGTTTTTGATTTCGCTCAATTTGTGTTTTAAGATACATTATATCTTAATTTTTTTTATCTTTGTTCACTTTTCGCGTGATAAGTTAATGCCCTAACCATAGGCAGGACCCGGCTCGTGCCGAATCCTATTGCTGGCTTCAATATTATAATTGTTATATTTAAAAATAACCGAAAAACTTAACTAGCATTATTTGTTATATTTATTACGTTAATAATAATAATAATAATAATGATGCTATGCATGTCATCCACGCTTACGTAAATCGACGCGCGTGCGATGCTCTGTCAGTCTTAAGAACGACCGATTTCGTTGGCTTGCCTTGGCCAGCTCACAGCTTTGGAATACGATAAATACAAGTCCGAGCTACTGTTTCAGTTAAGTCGCAGCTCATTTATATGTTTTATTTTATTTTTATTCTTTCTTACTCTCGATCGATTCTTTTTCGTCTTTTGGTTTATGTTCTAAATTTAAAAATCCCAGGTTTCATCGGGCTCAGCCTTTACAGGTTCCTTAGGACTATTTTCGGCAGTTTGACTCTGCGAAGCCGACGGCGGTCGCGGCGATGCGGCTGGACTGTTGACCGCCGATTTGGGGCTCGGCGACAAGCTTCCGCGATCTGCTTGAGCATTGTGAGCCGAGACCGAGGAAGAAGCGTCGTCGCTCTGTGCCTCGTCTTCGTATCGATCGAGGACCGGAGTTGGATCGACTCGGACGGTTTCCTCGGTGGGCTCTCGCTTCACGCTGTAATCGTCGGTTTGCATGACGCAGACACCGTTGATAATGACCTCGTCGGCAGCGGCAGCTGCTGCGGCCGCTGCAGCACGAGCCGCCGATGGCTCCTGCCATTCGGGATTTACCCACTGAGGCGCGGCCGGCTTGCGGCGATTCGAGCGGCCTGCGGAGGCACCACTTCCGACGCCACCACTGGGGGCGCTGTTGGCTGGTGCTGGAATATCCGCAGACTCGCGACCTTTCACGCTGCTGCTAGAACCGTCCGAATCTTCGCTTCCGAGATTGCTCATGGCGTCATCGCCGTCATCGTCGTCGAATTCTCTTTTGAGCGAGCCCATCGACAAGTCTAGACCAGCGCATTGTTCTTTGAGAGCATTGCCAACGAGGGCCGCGAGATTTGGATTGAAGTACGGCGGGTAGTTGAGAGTTACGTTTCCCAGGCCCAAACGTTCCTTTTGCAGGTCTAGGAGTCTTTGGTTTAGGAGTACGCGGAACTGCACGGCGTCAAACGGCTGGCCAGGTTCGCGCGAGGGCGACGGTGGCTCGGGTGGTCCGTGTGGCGTTTGCTGCTTCAGCCGCATGCGATGGTTGTGGAACCAATTGGTGATCGTTCGCGACGACAAACCGAGCTCACCGGCCAAAAACTCGATGGTTTGTACGTTCGGGTACGCATCCAAGGTAAATGCCAGTCGTAGAGCCTCCTTTTGTTCCTCGCTGAACAGTACACGCTGTTTCTTGGCCGATGTGGGACCCGGACCTGGTCCAGGGGAAGCTGCGTGATAGAACTCAGCCGTGTCGTTGCTGGAAGTGTCGGAACTGTTGTCGTGGCCTGGCCCACTGCTGCGTCGCTTTTTGTTAGCCTCTCGTCGCTCGTTCTTCAACGCTTGCAAGCGCTCGATATTTGAAGGATCGGCTAGCCAAAGCTGCATTCGAATGAAAGGCTCTCGCCCCTTGATACTCAACATGTGCCACGGCTTAGGTTTACTCAGAAGCTCGCTGACTGATCCCTGTGACAGACCCAAAACTGCCTCACCGAAGATCTTTTGGCCAATGTTGTTGGCCAAGAGAGCCTCTTTGATTTTGGTCGTAATAGTCTGCGTGTCAAGGTCCTGGGTCAGGGCCGCCATTTCGTAAACGCTCGGCGAGATGTGTGGATGGAGAGCGCGCAGTGGCGACTGCGCCATCTGATGGTGCGGCGAGTGCAGATTCATCTGGCCGCTTTGGTGCTGCTGTTGCTGCTGCTGCTGCTGCTGCTTCTTCTGGAGCTCTTGAATGCTCAACTGCGCGTGTACGCTTCCCGGCGGAGTCAGCATCATTGGCGATTGTTGCGACAGTTGCGGACTTGGCTGTGGTGGACCGAGTTGCATCTGACTCTCTTGCTGATGTTGAGCGGCTGCGGCCGCTTGCGCCGCGGCTTGGGCTTTCGCTGCATTTTGTAATTGCTCTTGGACGAGTTTCGTGGGTGGCATTGGCTTCATCGGTGTTCCGCAAGCTGTAAAGTAAAATTCATTGTCAGCATAAAAAAACATCTCGACAAAGAAATGTAAACGTAGTTCAGAAGCTCTGTCAACGTAGCATTAGTGCAATTATGTATGCGATTGAATTCACGTCTTCTTGAAAAACCTTACAGTGACAAATTCAAATGTCTTACAATGAGACGATGATAACGAACAAACAAAAATTTGGCACACTCAACGAGACAATCAAGAAATATAACAAATGCACGTGTTACAGCAACGTAGAGCTACTGAGCTAGGTGTGTGAATAAATAAAATAACAAAACATCTATATTGACCTGAGTTAAACTTACGAGGCAGGCCGCCGTAGCCGCCGGTCCTCATGAGCTTTTCCGGTGCTATTTTGTATTGGCTGGCTACCAATTTGTGCACAGCATTGTCGTCTTCTAGGAACATTTTCATGCGTATGAAAGGCTCTCGTCCTTTTTGAGTGAGCATGTGCCACGGTTTAGGTCTTGCCAAAAGGTCCGACACCGATCCTTGAGATAGACCGAGAACGGATTCACCAAACAGACGTTGAGATATCGAATACTGTGAAAGCTGTTCCTTTACCTGCAACGAAAAGTCAGAATTTAGAACTCGTATACCTCAAACTTCATGCAAAAAATTGTAAAAATTGTATGATCTTCGTTTAACCTACCCTCTTGACAATGTCTTCTGTATTGAGATTATTGTAAATATCGAATTGCTGCTGAGTGATGGGAGGCAAAACGGCTTTGAGCGGTCGTTGATTGCCCGAGTGATGAGTCGGAGTGGACGGTTGGCTGATCAGGCTATTCGTAATAGACGCCATGCGTTGCAGCGGACTGGCCGCCGCGGCGCCCGTGAATTCTTCGCTGGGCGTCATGGCCGGCGGCAGGATCGAGTTGCCCAGAGGCGAGCTGGCCGACGAGCCTCCGGGGGTCGACTGGCTGCCCACGGCGGCTGCGGCGCTCGACGCAGGCTCCTGCTTAGGTTTCACCAAGCTGAATGCGCTGCCCGCGTGCCTCATAGCCTCCTCCATTTTTTCCTTCTCCTCCTCCGACACGCCGTTGATCATCTTGTTTCTGAGGATGTTGCCGAGGCTCAGATCCTGGGCGGCCGCTGCTGCTGCTGCTGCTGCCGCCGCGGCGGCGGCTGCGGCCGAATTCGATGCGGCGCCGTTGGTCGCTAAGTGGTGTTGCTGAATCGCGTGCTGCTGGAGCGCCAATAGGCTGGATATTTGTGGCGGGTACGGCAAACTTTGAGCGGTGCTGAATTTGTGCAGCTCGCGCTGATAGGCTTCCAGAGCCATTCTGATTTCGTCTTGGGTGCGGTCCATGCCTTGGAGATTTTGACCACTGAAAAACGGAAACATCGCACTAAAATTAATCGCGTTCATTTTGCTGTCCTCATCCATATTTGCAATACCACCTTTTCATTAGCGTTAATATAGAAAAAAATCGGAACGGATGAATTGTAATAATTTCTTATTAATTTTTCAACGAGACGACATTTCAAAACACATCATGTAAGATAGTACTTATTACACCGGAGATAAACATTTACGTGTGATTTCTAATTGCGGAATTTAGCGCTGCCTGAATAATGAACGGTAGCAAATAATCGATGGAACTGATTAAGGTACAATAAGAAAGTTTGAGTCGCGAAAAAATTAATTAGTATCGGAACACATGAGCTCTGTATTCTTGAAAACTTGCGAAACGCGAGTATGAAAATAAATTTTGCAAATGAAAAATGTACTGCCCGACAGTTCAATATTATATAAGTGCGAATTAGGTGACGAGTTGCTGCAAATTATTCGAAGCAACAAAGTCGCAGCCTTCGATTCGCTACTCTTTATTTTACAAAAATCTAATAGCACCGACACGTCTGCCAAAATCTTTAAATATAAACCCGTTATGAGTGCTGACGAAGAGTATAAGAGCAGCTCGACGCATTATACAACAATAATAGCTCGTCGTAGAAATGCACTGCTGCAGTCGTTTAGTTGTACCGGTGGTGTCCGGCGGTGTGAAAAAAAAAACGGATAACAAATTTCTTACCTGGAGGGAATCGCGCCTCGCATCTCTTCGTTGCGGCGGACCATGAGCTTGGCCAATTCCTCCTGATAAATTCTGGCCACCTTCTCCTGGGGAATGTCGTCGTTCTCGTACTTTTTGAGGCGGCGATTCTGGCTGTCCTTGCTGCCGAACGGGCTCGGGCAGTTGAGTCGACTCGGGCTCTTGCTGTCGGCGTCGTTGGACGCCTCGTGCTCGCTCTGCTGCGCCCTGAGCATGTGCCCGGACTCGGAGAGCATGTGAGCGATGCGCTGCTGCTCCTGACTCATCTCCTGGGCCGAGACGGAGCCCGGCGCGCCGCCCGAGGTGCCGTTGTCGCTGGCGCTGTTGCCGACGCCCGGCATGGACGACTGGCTGTCCTGCGAGGGCCGCGGGAAGCCGGGCATGCCGCCGCCGCTACTCTGTTCCTTGCCTGAAACATACTCTACACGTGAGGGCACGACTTGCGGCGCGTTCTTCAATTGTCTTGTGTTTACTTAACAACTATGTGGCTATGAACTAATTACTCGAAAAAAGCACACAACACTCGCACCCACAGATTATGTATGTACATATATATATTTATCGAGTAGCGAAGCAAGAAGTGCGGCTAAAGTCAATTACATAAATAACGAATCTTTTTATCCCACTCGGTGGCTGCGTGCAGCAGTTACGTAGGCCCTAGCACCCTCTTGGAGATAGCGAATTAAAGATTCTCTCGAGAATCGGAATCGAAATCGAAAGGTGATAGCAATTAAAGTTGCTTGGCTGCCTTAAATCGATATTACTTGTCGCGCGCGCGCTCACGCTCTCGTGTACTGGCTATGTATATCCCATTTCCGATAATTAAAATATCCTCTCTGTACTCGCTCGTCTCTCTCACTTTCGTGCAGTAAGCTCTCGACTTTCAGCACCCCCTTAGCTTTGCTCGATACTACATAGGCTCACCTCCTCGTCGTCGTCTGTACGAGAGTGTCCCCTGTCCCTCTTTCTCTATCTCTCTAGATTACGTGCTTCCCATTTAATTGACCAATCAACCGCGAGTCTCGGAGACGAATCAGTTATCGATCGTTTTCTGTGGAGTCGCGTGCACGTAGCGAGAGACTCGTCTTTAATTGCTCTTCAGAAACAGCTGTTACTCGTCTTGCTGCAGCGAGAGCGCGATATAGGCCTTCGATCGAGACAATGCGCATACGCGTACAGTCGCGAATTGCGATACGCTCGTTTTCGGGTCTCGCTCTTTGTTAGCCAAACACCGGGCTTGGCAATCGTTGAAAGAGTCGAAACAGCTCGTCGTCTCCTCGTGTATTATTATATTGCCGAATTGTCTCGTTGCACGAGCGAGGCGCATACGACCACATTCTTGTACGTACTCGTGTAAAAGTGGACAAGTTTGAAAGTTTGAATAATTTGATGTTTGATATACGCGAACGAGTTTCAAGAATATGTGCCAGCCAAGACTTAAAAATCGCATCTGTACGAATAGATGTATATGCTCGCGATCGAGATATAGATGCGGCACACACGCGCCTAGCTTGTCGCGCTTGAATCACTGCCAGTGCAGCTTAACGGAACGACGACGACGAAGAGTGGTGGCGGTGGTGCGCACGAGACCGGCCGGCTGCGTACGGCTCGCACACGTGTAATGTACATGTGGGTACGCTCTCGCGCTATAACACACTGGGCCATGCGAGATAAAGCGAGAGGCAGAGCCCGATTCCTCACTGCGCAGCTCTCTGATACGAGAGGGGCTCTACCTATCGCTGATCGACCTTCGATCGATTCGCCATTGCGTTAACGTCTCTGCGCCTCCTCGAGTGTACCGTATGGCATGTGTGCGATTTCGCCCGATATACAAATGTATTGCGCGCGCGTAACTCCGATTTTAGAAAATTCCTTTCTCCGCGCGGCTTGCGGCATTCGAAAGTTACAATGAATTTTTCACGCTGCGCTAGACTTTACACGATTTTTATTTACTAGTATGAATAACTTTTTTTATCCGGACAAATATTTTTCTCGAATCCTCACCGAAACACGTGGATATAGATTTCATTAGTTTTTTTTTCATACACCCACGCAATCGTATTGACTAATCACGAAACCTAATTAATTTCGGCTTCACAAGATCCGAGCTCAAGTACGTACAAACACGATGAGACTTTCTGAATTAATTTGAAACGTCTATTGCGAAAAAGCTTTTATTTTATCGTCAATTTTTTGTTTTTTATTTCGTGATTTATTTCTTTCCCTTCCCCCGTTCTCTTTATGTCTTCACTTATTATGCGTTGAAATGCAGCCAACTGGTTCTCACATACGTTTGTATCTTCTTTTGTGCTATGACAAGACGTGCACACCGCAGCTTGTGATTCTAGCGCGAAAATTTTTATTTGCCTTTCTCGCGAGCACACACGAGTACGTTCCGATACGAGTGCACGCTTGGCTACGCGCAGCGAACGCTTCGACTTTGCGCTGCCCCGATATAATTTGCGCGGCCAGGGCCCGATTTTCATTTCCGCAGGATGACGAAACTTTATTAATAATATAATTATTAACGCTTCGTTTGTCTGGACACGGCGGCTGCGATCTATGTGTAAGTACTCGTGTGCAGCCTATGTAAAACTAATAAAAAGTGGGAAAAGACGAGCTATTCCTACTTTTTTTTCTTCTATCGCACCGAACTCGCGCAGGAATACAGACAGGATACTATCGCCCACCGTAACACCATACTTGCTCGATTACGACAATCCATATATAGGTTGAATAATGTATGTACATTCGTGCGAGTTTCGATAGTTGGATGATTTTTTATTCTTCTCTTTGCAACTGTGGTGTGAGAACGTCGTGGTAAAATTTTTCATGCATCATCGTATTATGTGCACGCGCGCGCGCAGTTATTGCGAGATCGCGAGGTGGCGGCCTAGGCAAGAGAGTAGTGCACTCGTGAAATCTATTGCATCGAATCCACGATACGCGCCATTATAGGATAGAAATCGCGGCCGCGCACGAGTTGAGCCAATTACCTTGTCAAAATGTATTCATATAACGTATACATATACACAGACGTATGAACAAGCCGCGCTAGAAAGTATTATACATGTATAAACTCGAGTGAGATATTGTTTGAAAAATCCGTGATATAATTATTCGTTATGTTCGAGCGAGTTAAACGTTGTCGCAGGCGCAAGTAACAATGAGAGCTAACGACAGGCAGCGACAACAAAAAATTCCATATAATATATATGTATAATAATACGTAGGAGCAATCGCGCTCGATCGTTGGCGAACAATACCCCAGCTAGTCGTCGCTCCATTTCAGAATGTCGCGAACGCGCGAAAAACACATCAGGAAGCCCTCGTTGCAATTATAATGGCGTAAAATCTACGCGCATCGCGGGTAAGAGAGAAATATGACAATGCTCGTATGTGCGTACGACGCATATAACGTAAGAGTTACAAAACGCATTCACACATGTACACGTTAACGCACTCGTTATAATTCCGTGGGAATGCGGCTCTCTCGTATATAACATTCGGTCATTCGGGCAAATCCCGGAAGTGCTCACCTACATAATTCAGCTGCGGAGCCTGCGTCGAGCTCCTCGCGAATTTCCAAAGTATAATAATCGCGAAGCGCTAGAGGGAAAAGCGCGATATATAAAATCGGGAAAATAAAATCAACTGGAAAGATCGCGGCGAGTCTGGCGCGTGCGCTTACATGTGCGCGCGCGAGCTTCGGCTATAGTTATATATAATAACCCAAGGCTTGATGAAACTCGTTCGCGCGCGGCATAATTGACGCTAAAATACGCGCGTGTGCGTGAGTATAGGCGGCGCGATTCTTCGACCGATCTGCTACTACTACTACTATGTATACGAGTGTGCGTTGTCTTTGCGCAATTAAGCTGAATCGTTTCGCACGCGTTGCGCCTCTCCAACGCTGCAGTACACGTCGGCGCTGAGAGGCTCTCTCTCTCTCGCTCGTTCGTTCGTTCCAATCGTTTGATCAACGCACCAGAGATTTTGTACAAAGATTCTCTGTTGTCTCGCGACCGACCGATCACGACTCGAGCTGCATAATGCATATACGTGGCTACCGGTTTTCCGATCTTTGCCGATTTTTTGACGCTGCCAGGAGCAGTTCTCCGAAATAATTCCTCGGCGTGGACAAGAGCTCGTATTGTTTCAACGAGACGCTCGCGCGCATAAGCATCGATTGTGTCCAAATAGCCATCGATTCATATTCGAGCAGAGCCCCGCTGTTTATAATCACCCTCTCGACTGAATATGTAGTTCACGATTTTCGACGTCCAGGATCCCTCTTATCACAATCCTTCCTCTCGTTCTCTCTCTTTCTCTTCTCCTCGTCGTTCTCTGCCCTCTTGAACAAGTTTGACTTTCCATACGTAGCCCGCGCTGCACATACACAGCTCTCGCTTTCCTTCGCTCTCGAATTTCCGTAACGTATATGTACGCCTGAACTCGTTAGTTTTAACGATTTTCGATTCCTGCCCAATTTAAACTTTGCCGCCACTCGGATTCGACCGTTCGTAGCCACTACTACCCTCCGAAAATAAAGCGAAAATTTGGCGGAAAATTGTTCTTCGAGTGGGTTATCTACCCCCCAAAAAAGAAGGAAAAGAGTACGACTCGATTGCTTTTTTTTGCAACTAGCGCTCTTGGGCTTTGTTTTATTCGCCTGTGAGAATGAGACGCAGCGGAAGTCGAGCTGATGCGGGTTTGAATTAGTATTGCACATTTATATAGATATATCTGTTATGCACACATATAATACGTACGCGCGGCTGCGGAGAAAGCGCGAGCATCGAGAAGGCTTAACAAGGCATTTTAGAATAGAATTCCCTCGGGCAATTGTTGTGTATATAACGATTCATATTTATCTCGACCCACATTACACTTCTACGAGCGTTTAAATACACATGCTTATAGACGCAGGCTTACACACTGGAAACCATGTATAGCCGGCAGAACTCAATAAAGGGTTATACGAGCTCGACTCGATTGTTTGCTCTGCCAACTCAATTTTTTGAGCTGATACAGCTCAATTAATATATTTTCATCATAACAAACGAGAAGCGAGGTGTACAGACACAACTTTTTAAATCTTTTGCTTTTACATGCTTAAGTATTTTAATTTCGATGTCAGACGAGTACGTTCTCGTTGATAAGCGTCAAAAATTGATAACGGATACATGACATTAATTTATCATATGGTTTAAAAAATCTTTATTATATTTTATATTAGAATTAAATTACATATAACTTTTCAACAATATAAATTGATCGCCCACAATACTTAGTGGTTTATAATTAACAAGGTTTTCAAATTCTATAACATCAGAGCTGTCAGACACATTTTGCACAAGATATGCGTACTCGTGGCATGAAAAAGACGTTAATAATCTATTATAAACCAATAAAAGTTTGCCATTACTTTCGCAAACTGACTTGATTTTTCCAAATACAGGTTGACCATTTTGTTCAGCAACGCATACGACCACTCCTGGCTGGTATTTACTGCCATATTTTTCAATCCAGTTGAAAATTTTAACTTTTTCATTGAAGAGATCATTTTTTTGCGGTAGTTTTTCTTGAACTGAGGACTTGAATTCTTCAAAGGAAATTTCTTGTGATGGGCCGTTTTGGAATTTTGAGCTTATCTCTTGCTTGTAAAGTATGCAAGCTAATTTTAATTGATGTTTTTTGACAATGCTATCACATACTAGTTTTTTAGAATGTATTGAATTAGCAGCAACTTTTGACTCTTGATGTTTAGCCTCAAATCTCATTCCCCAAGTATTTACTAAAGGACCAGTCTCTCTCATGACAGAGAATAGATGCACTGCTATGTGGTCTTTAGGTTTAAGCGGTCTTTTTAGTATTTGAATCACTAGGGAATGATGTTCTTTTATGAGGTTTTTTAAAAGTGTACTACATCCTCGTTGCAAAGCAGGGCAAGTGGCTAGAGCCACTATCTTGCGCAACACAATATATACATTCCATGCTGGATCATTGATTGGTATATAATCACCAATCAAAATTCCAAAGTGGGTCGTGAATTGGAATAATTCCGAAGCTGACATACGTATAACGTCGTTCAGCAAGTCTTTTTGAAAAATAGGGGTAGGCTTGTTACAATCGACTATGCCCCAATCATGTCTAGCTATACGTAAATTAAGATCATCAAGAGTGAAGAACTTTTTTTCGATATAATATTTGATGAGAGAGCACAGATCAAACATACAAATGCCCTCCATCAAATCGTGCATTATATCAGCAGAAATGTTATCCAAAACATGAAAACCAGGTAAATTTTCAAACACACAACTTTCTTTTATTCCAGTTTTGCTGACATCGTGAACATTAACATCTCTCTCATAATTTTCTTTCGTTCTCAAGTATGCTTCATCTTCCTGTATAGCAATAGATCGTTGAAATTTATTCATTTTACAAAATCTGCATGCATAATTAGCGTTAAAGCTTTCAGTAAATCCTAAAATACCATGTAGACCTAAGTTGTCGCCTACTATGAGACCTAGTTTGAAGAAAATTTGTACCCGTTCTTGTGAGATTGAAAGTTCAATGCCTTCTGTTTCAAGAATTTGGAGATTTTGAATTAAATGTTTAAAAACTGCACGATTCCCATACTTTTGCCTATCTTTCGAGTAATAAAGAAGAACATGAAATATCATGGAAAGGGTTGATTGGTACTGTGGAGGAAAGCATGGTAAAGATATGTATGTACCAGCCAACTTATTTTGTCCAGCATGACTACTTAATGGACTACCCGTTTCAAAATCATCAGAGAACAAAATTAAAGGAAACACTTTCTTTGACTTATCCCAATTTTCAATTTTTTTTTTCCACAACGGACTTTGAATAAAATTAGAAATTACGTCTTTTTCCTCGTCAAGAGATGATACATAGTTTACGACAGCATTATAAACACCTGGTAACTCAAAAATTTTTTTGAGCGTATCTTTCAACGGAAATAAATAAATATAAGATTCATGGTGAGAGGACCCTTTTTTTTCTACGCCACTAGATGTGCGTTTAATACCTTGCAGTCTGTTATCTAATCGATGTTTTGTTGGGGTTAAATAGTATCCTTTTTTTGTAAGAAATGCTAAACGCTTTTTATCACTGTCAATATCGTCAAAGGCCATGCTCAGAGAATCTATCATATTATTTAAATTGGAAACATCTACACCAGTATTTTCAGACAAATTCGATACTTCCTTTTTAATGATATCAAAAGTATAATTAAGTATATCCTTCGTATTTATTACGAAATCTTGCATATGCTTTTGAGAAAGATCTAAATCATTATAAAAGTTAAAAGTTTTATCCATGATAATATTTTTTAATAATTCAACTTTTTCGAACTTTTCTTTTTCTATGTTATGAGTATGATCTCTCTGATCAGATTCAAGTTTCAGTGGTATTTTGATATTGGTGAATGTAGAATCATTTGATGGGTTGAGGTTAACGACAGAGTGTTCGTTATTATGTTTAAGTTGCCAGTGGCTGCGAAGAGATTTGAAAAATGGAAAGGAACGATTGCATAGATTTTCTCCACATTTATAAGGAACCAATTCATCTTTATAATGGGTTTTTAAATGGGAATCTAACAGATCTATACTCAATGTTTTTTTACAAACGAAACACAACGGCATTTTTTATACTAAATTTAAATTCAATGTAAACCAATACTATCGATATCTATTTAGTGTTGCGCAAGTCAGCAACTAATGCGTATACACCTGGTGGTATTTCGTTGTCTGTTTCTGCTTTCATATTATATATCCGTTTTTGAATTACCATCCATGGCATCAAACATTCTTTTGGATAAACAAGTTGCAGTGAGAAAAAACTCTTGTATGTTACATCAAAAGCTCGAAGTGGTGAGGTGATTTCATATTTGAAATCGTTAATGACAACAAAACTTTTCTTGATGAGTCCATTATTTTCTACTATAGCCAGCATAGGTTGCTGCAGTAGTCCATACTTTTCTAGATCTGATTTCCGTTCAGCAAGAACAATTTCCAATTCTGACTCGTCCTTAAAAAAAAAAAAAAAAATACATGTACTCACACAAAATCATTATTTAGACTAACTCTCTAATACATTAAAAATGTATAAAAAAATAGAAGATGTTGAATTTTTAAATTACTATGGCCAGAAGTATAAACGCCTTTTGTGATTCCGATTTAGAGGGTTTCCATACTTCTGCGGGCCTTGACTTTTCCGTTGACAGCTTTGAATTGTTATTTATCACTGAAATCTGGGCAGGATTTGACAGAAGCAGTGGTAATAAATTCAGGGACAGCAAAACTTTTAAATCTGTAAAATTTATTTATGGTTATGTTGATTGTAAATAAAATAACTTGAAGAGGTATCGAAGCCAGGTGAAAATAAACATTCGAAAACAAAAAAAGAAAACATTTACGTAGCTGTAAAAAAAATTCAGAAAAAATGTCAGAGAGCACATTTAAAACTGTTCACTTTGATCTGCCTTCGGTATTTCCTGTTATCAAATGATAAATTACCATGATCTACAGTATTATCAATCAAATCTAAATAGCCTTTCATTTCTTTGCTTTTACGCGGACGAGATTTGGCAAACGCTACAATTTCTTTTACAACTTGAGCATACTCATCTTCAAAACAGCTACTATGATTAGGATATGCACAGTTAAAGTCAATTTCTATCAATTCGGCACCATTAATTGGATGCCGAAGTGTAGGGTACTCCAAGGTGACATCGAAACTTAGAGGACTATCTATAAGCTCCTTCATTCTTTGAGAAAATGTATCTTGCCAATATTTCCGAATTGTCGTCCACGGGGACAGATTTATTTTCAGCCAATTTATCTTATCGTGCATGACTTTCTTCTCTGCTTCCGTTACTTCTTCTTTTGAAAAAAACTCGCGAAATCCAAGGCATATCATTCGGCATTCACTTGATACATCAATGTATTTCCTCTTTTTGGTTTTCATACTTTCGGTAAGATGATTTCCTAGCAGTAGACCACGAAGAGTAGCGTGTTTGTCGTGCAATTTTCCTTTGGCAAAAATTGTTTTCTTTGACACTTTATTAGTCGTAGAAGGAATATAGTAAATTTCCTTTTCCTCGGTTGGAAATGTTTCAGCAATCAATCTTGAGAGCTCGTCTAGCCTGGACGGACGTATGCTACGAAAATCGGGACAAGAAATAAAAATAATTATATTATTTGAAACTTTTTATAGAACTTTTACGAGAAATAAGAATTTTATAACAATTTTATGCAAGCACTGCTTAAATAAATGGATTGGCAAATCCACAAATCAAATTTTTGAAAGAAAAATTTAACCTTTAGACGCCGAGCATGATCGACAGACGATGATGATACGGACAACTTAATACTTAGAGTGTAAGGAACTAGTAATACGATGTTTGAACACATGAATTTTGATGAAAATAAAATACTGCGTCTAAAGGTTTACGTAATGCCTAAACCATCATGAAACATTTTTTACGTGAGCTCCGGTACACTGAGAAAAAAAATTCAATGAAAAGCAATGAAACTTTGGTAAAAATAATTCAATATTTTGTTGGATGATATAAAAAAAGATTAATCCAATGAAATTATTTCATAGATTGTATTTAAATAAATATTTCATTGAATCAATGAATTTTTTTTCTCAGTGTATTTTCAAGGAACTTACTTTAATGAACTTGAGCTACGCATTTCTTCGCCAACTATTATTTCTGCTAAAATCCCTCGCTGGTCAGAAGTCAAGTCATGGTGGTCTTTGTAGTGGGCCAGAATAGCGATACCTTGAATCGATTTTTGGAGTACATCAATTACATTGGTCACTGGGGAAGTAATTTGCAGCATCAATTGTAGATTGTCAAATCTCTCGAAGTTGTAGACTTCAGGTTGAATTTTTTCTGTATTAGAATTTTCAGGTGGTTGAAGAATATTAGCTTGACTATCCACAGAATCACTACTCAAGTCTTTATTAAAAAGAAATGATCCATCCAGATACACCTGAAATATAGTTTTGAAGATAAAATCTTTTGCACTCTATCAAAAATTTTTCAAGATGCCTATAAAAGATCACTTCATCGTTTTTTCCCTCGAACTCTTCTTTCCATTTGGCTAGAAATATAGATCGTGGCCCTCCCTTAGTGAAAATACTCCTTATAACTTCATCGTTGAGGAGTTTAAAGCTCAATTCGTCTATTTCGTTTTCTTTAAATAAATAATGATAAAATAGAATACAATAAAATATCATTAAATATTGGTCAATTAAATATAGATATCATTTAATTCACATACCTTCAAAGGCTTCGATATATTTTTCAAGCCCGTAGCTTTTTAATTTATTTTTAACGTAATCGTCCATATCTTTTATCACTAAACGTCAATATCGTTTGTGAGTAAACATAACCAGTGTATACAAATGAATATAGCTACATATTACGATCTCACAGCTAAACGTTTATATAGTTGTAATAACGATAAAACATTTAGTTGTAAGAACTATATTATTGGGCTCATACAGCTAAATGTAATCAGCTAAATTTGGTTGAGCTGCTGTTCCTCAAAAGGGTTTCCAGTGCAAGAGCATTTCTAAATGCTAATCGAAGGAAAAAGAAGAAAAAAGTGACATCGTAGCATTTGAAAAAAATTCTGACGTTTCCCGCGAATAATACACGCTGTCTCCAATCGAAACCACGCGTATAATACCGGTATCTGCAATAGCACACGCGGATAGAGAGTGAGAGAGAGAAAGAGAAGTTGTGCTGTCGGTAGGAATCTCCGAGGAATCCCTTCGCGTCGGTACATAGACACTTCGGCATCCGCAGTCTAATCCTGCGCTGAGCTGCCAATTTCAATATCATAAGCTCCGCGCGCGAGTCTAAGCGACTGACAAACGAGCACCCGAAGCCGCCGCCGCCATCGCCATGAGGCACCCAATCGATGCCAGGCCAATACGGGCCCGTCCAATTGATGTGCCAGACATATCGCAACAGCAAAACAACACGCTCCTGTATCTATTCCATTATAAATAACCTCGTGCCAAGCTCGAGATGCGCACAATAATAATTGACATATTCCGATTCTCGAGCTCTCGAAAATATTGAGAGCTGTTCCCTCGCAGGCCCACGAATTGACTTTACCTTGTATATTCATCTTCTTGTTTAGGCTTACAACAAACATAACACTAAGTATACACAAAACAACACACATATCTGCTGCTGTACGTTAATAAGAAAAAACAAGATTTACGTTTGACTACATGTACACTTGCTATCTGGCTAGTTATAACGTGATGATAATCAATTACATTATGTTGCTCTGAAACTTGTATTGTCCCCGCTGCAGCGTATTATCAATTAAAAAAAGTCAGAGTGATAGAGTTTGAGCAAAGTCAAGTTAGTGAAGTTGAGACAGCAAAAAATACGCATGTATTCATGGATGCATCATTGAATTGCGCCGGTTAGTATATCGTAAATGTATAATTACTAAAAACCTTACTTTTGTTATTATTAATTATTATTATTATTATTATTATTATTATTATTATTTCGCTGGCAGCAGCAGTGCTTATAAGGCAATGTATAATGAGTGGCAAGAGAGATAATATAGCAGTATTAATTTGTAATTGATAATTATAATCTAATATGTACAGAGCAGCAGACAGTTGTCGTCGCGTGGCAAGAGATTCAGATAGATAGATAGATTCAGATAGAAAGATGAGAGACAAGAGAGAGAAAGAGAGAGACTAGAGAGAAAAAGAGAGAGACAGAGACTGGTTGATTCGATCGACAATATACAATGACTGGACGATCGAACGGGCACTCACCTTTCTTGGGTATGAGGGATTTCAGCAGCATGACGGCATTGTCGTCGCAGGCCCAACTGTGCATCTTGCGATAGCTGTCGCGTCCCTTCTCCGTCAGTTTGTCCCACGGCTTGGGTTTGCTCAAGAGCTCGCTCACCGTTCCCTGCGACAAGCCCAGCACGTACTTGGCAAAGAGGCGCTGGCCAATGTTGTGAATCGACAGTAGCTCGCGCACCCGTCTGGCTATGTGCAGCGTGTCGAGATTCTGCGAGGCGTACTTGTCCATGTTGTAGCGCAGCATCTCTTGGAGCCGGGCCTCCATCGGGTCGCCCTTGGGTATGAGGGACTCGCCGAGGCGGCCGGCCATGCCCGCGACTCCGTACTCGTCGCCGAAGCGGAACGGATGTGTTCGCTCGTCGAAACGGAACGGGCTCTTGAGGCTATCGAGCATGTTGAGGCTGCCACTCGTCGCGCCGCCCGAGCCGACGCCGATCACGTTGTTGTTGTTGGCCAAGTGATGGCTGTTGTTGTTAATACTGTGGCACTCGGAGTCCGTGGCCTGGGCCGGGCTCTTGGTCGGCAGTGGCGCGCCGATCGGTCCGTTCACCAGGTCACTGACCGAAGACGGCGTCTGCTGCTGCTGCTGCTGCTGTTGCACCGACGGAGACGTGAGCGTGGGTGTCTCGTGACCCGAGAGCGGCGTCGGCGCTTTCTCGGCCTCCTGGGGTGTGCTCGACTTGACGACGTTGCAATCTGTTGGCGATGCAAGTTGATGATTTAGACTTGGCTGAGCTTGAGCAGTGCTTTGCTGCTGCTGCTGTTGCTGCTGCTGATTGATGATCGATCTCTCGAGTGTACGCCTCCAGTTGGCCACGATTTCCTCGCCGAGGAACGAGCCGAACGTCTCGACGTTCTGCAAGGGTGGCGGGAACAGGAGCGACGAGCTCGTCGTCGAGGTCACGGACGACGAGCACGAAGGTGTGGGAGTCGAGCGGCTATGTGGTGGTGGTACTTGTGACGGTGGTGGTGGTGGTGGTGGTTGTGACGGTGGTGCTTGGGAGCTGACTAGGGAAGCTGGGGCAGCTGCCTGAGCCGCCGCCGAGCCGTGGGGCGAAGCGCTCGCGGTGCGCTGCAGGGGCGACGAGAGTCCACCTGCAATCCAGCACAATTTGCGCGACACATGAGCAACAGAGAAGATTTAAAGAAAAAAAAATAATAAAAAAAATTACATTGAAGAACGTCAAGAGAACCCGGTAAACATTTCGTTGACATTTTCTTTGAAAGTACTGAGATACTGCGAGATTTTCGGATATACTGCCCGGACTGCACTCTCCTCCCCGCATTCGGATCGGTTATATATATGTGTGTCTGTTAAGGCTTGCATAGATTGCATGAGTAATTACACAGAGCAGCAAAATTCAACAATCAGGAGTATCAACTCAATACGTGTGTGCATGTGTGCTGGGATTTATCGAATTTACTTATACCGAAGACCAATATCACAGAAGAGGGCCGTGTACTAGTATTTACATTTACATAGAACAACAATCAATTGGATGGTAATTGTGGCACGGTCGAACAATAGTAGACCAAAAAAAAATAAAAATAAAAAGTTTTCCTTGACTCTTTGAAGAGCAAGTATACACGCGATGTGCAGAGCATGAGTGAGCGAGAGATCGTATACTCGAAAGAGAAAGAGAGAGCGAGCGAGAGAGAGAGAGAGAAATGTATGGCCCGGGTCGAGTACGCATGGCACAGCAGAATCGGCAGAGTTTTCGGGAGTTTCCGGATATGGAAAGTAAAGAGCTGCTGCGCTCGACGATGAGAGAGAGCGAGAGAACGAGAATGAGCGGAGAGCTGCTACAGAACTATAGAACGTCAATGTCTGTGCAGTCATATATATATTTAGGAGCGAAGCTCGAGCACACACGTATGGAAAGGGTTACTACACATATTGCTCATGAAGGAGTTTTGCTTCGTAATCGTATCGCGACCTTCCTTGGCTACCGTATCCCTCGACTCGGGTATATATGTGCGCGCGCGCTCGAATCGATTCATAATAAACTCACCCGAAACAATGAGCCGAGGTGGGAGGATGGGTTGCAAGCTCGACTGGGGCGTAAGTAGAGGGCGCGCCTCGAACGAGCGAGTATGGGGCGGGGGGAGAGGAGGACCTCGTGGCAAATATTGCGCATATCGTTCGTAAAATTTGCCCATATGCGTAAAGGTTTGTACAAAAATTTTGCAGGATATTGTAGTGGTATAGTAGTGCCGCTCGGAAAGGAACATTTTTGGTAGGCATGGATTTGGGTTTTGTTTGTTTTGTTCTTTTTTCGGCGAGGACCGTGTATGTATATTCGTGTATGATGAGAGTTAAAGTGAGAGCAAAAAGAAAGAGATAACAAAAAAAAATATAGGGAATGTAGAAAGATAAACCCGAAATATTAAACTGATTGTGGTCTGACTCTGTGCGTGCAGCGCGCACCACAAGCACACAATGCTACCAACGAGCAGCCAACGCACAGTGCGACGAAAAAATAATTCGGCGCACGTTTTTTCGTGTGTGTGCACTTTGAGATGCCAATATCAAGAGACGAGACAGACGAAAAGAGAGACAGATAGAAAGTGAGAGAGAAAAAGTGCAGTCTAAGCAACGGCTAAATAGACAAAAAGGGTAAAAGAGAAAATGTTGACGATTAAACAAAGCTCGGTAAAATAGTGTTAATGGAAATTAATGATTAATCGTGAAAGTGAACAGTGGTTAGTAATATCAATTGCCATTCATAAAAGTAAGGCAGAGGCATGAGAAAAAATTAAGATTACAAAATTTTCGGAGCAGATATTTCTTATGCTACCGCAAGCGGGGTTACAACATAACATTTATAAAAAATAAAAGCTTCGATTTTGAATGATATTTTTGATAACAAAAAAATAAGTATCAAAATTTAATAATTTAAACAAACGTTTTGATGAAATTATAATCGTTAAACGTAAAGTATAAAAAAAAATGATTGAGTGTGGTCATCATTGGCCCGAGATAGCAAGTCTCATTGTCAGTTACATGACACGAATTGCATTCTTCGGAGTGTGATATATATAGAGAGATTGAGATTGAGAGAGAGCCAGGTCCGAAAATCAGAGCAGCAGCAATAGATCAGAGCAATGAAGCTTGATATTATTGTTAATTTTTCTTTTTAATTTGTCCATGATAATAATAAATGTAATAATTGAAAAAAAACGCGTAAATTATTACGTTATTTCTCGACTTTTGTCGTTGATAATCGAAAAATTGGGATAACTCACCTAAGGCATCGGGTGTGCTGGGTGGCTTGAGAGCGTCGGCGGCCTGCTGCTGTAGCGCCTTGTTTCGCTCGATCAAGAATTGCTCGAGATTCTTGCCGGACTCGGCGATCTGCGCGAGATCGACCGACCTGAGCACCTGAATCTCGCGCTTCAGCTCCTCGTAGTCCTTTTGTCGCTCGAGCTTGGCCTCGAGCAGGGCGATGTGTTGGCGGCGCGCCTCGAGCTCCTCCTCGAGCCTCGACGTGGCCTGTGACGTGGTCTCCTGAATGCGTTGCAGGCTCACCTGCAGCCTGCCCAGCTCATCTCTCAACTGGCTTATCTGCAAAGGAAAAAAGAAATACGATTATGTTGACGTTCTATATGTTTGTTACAGTATAGCATAGGACAAAATCTTATTTAGATACGTTGTAAATATTCCAGTGGCATACTGTCGGATTGAAATTCGATGAGTGTGGTACATCGACGGTGCGAAACTTTCGGCATTCAGCATATTTTGTTTTATTTATACGAATAAACAATCATATCCGCAAAGTTGGCACTTCAATTCAAGCCACAGCATTTTTTATACTCAAACCTCGGAAGTTTTTACGCTTCTCTATTTATAATTCAATTCATCGATACGTTGGTCGAAATAAACTTGACGTCTGATTCCCGCGAATATACATATAAACTGTGGTATACAAAATGTTCGATCGCTCGCGACTTTTATCGAAAAGGTTTGTATTGATGGCTTGCCACAGTTCTCTCTCTATGCTCTGTTCTCTTTCCATGTAAAGCTTATTATACGTGGTTTTGTTTATTATATGTGCTAGGCTCTATACTGGTTCAATTCGTGTAATACATTACGACGCGACTCTCGAACATATATTATCCGTGCGATATCAATGTTACATATATGTATGTCTGCTTTGTTAAATACAAAAAAAAATTGTTCAAGTATATTACGCACACTATACCGGTTGAGCCGGTAAGTTCGTATTTCTTTACACGATCATAACATATTCATCCGCAAACAATATACGTAAGCGCCGCAATACGTCGTTGCAGAAAAGCGAAATAAAACAATTTTTTCGTGTTGTGTTGTGCATAGTCTATATACTTTGGCGTTGTTGATGGTGGTGGGGGTGGTGGTGGTATGAGGAGGAAAATTAATAGAAAATTGAGGCGCAGAAACCGCAATTCGCAGCCGATCGATCGATTAACCTACTGCCTCGACCAACACCGATGCACGCACGATATTGCACCTATTCTCACCTACAAAAAATGCACTTACACACACGTAGTACACATGTATCGTTAATGAAGTCTCGTTTCCTTTATGATTTCAGCAATTGCAGATTTATTCATCAACTATTGCGCTGCGTAGCGCTATAGTACAGGTACTTTTAATGATTTTCGAGTGCTCCTTTTTTACGTGCAACGCCCGCGTAGATCAAACGGCGCGATAAAGCGATATAATCGACTCCCACCCCCAGTGCACTCGTATCTACATACGTGTGCTCATTCACATTCATCGGTCCGTGATTCGACTTTCGATTTTCACGATGCAGGCGCGCGAGTGAAAAGCTCCATAGCGCCGATATTTTCGCGCGAGCTCTTCAGCCCCTCTCGCACATATCGTGCATGCGATGTATCCTCGCACTGCATGTGCGAGCACGGCAACGAGTGCAGCTAGCACAAAGCGATATACCGCACTGCACACGCGTGTGCAAACAGGTTAATCGAAGAGGAAGTTTTTTTTTTTTTTTATTCCACCAATCGACTCATTGCGCTGCACTGCACTCGTGCACGGCCGGTGCAGATGCATTTTTACACGTGTGCCCGGTGATCAGGCGTGTGCGCAAGCGAGGGCAGGTGTCGTCGCGTGCAGGCATGCGTATCTTTCCTCTCTCTCTCTGCACTCACTCTCGTCCTCACTTATTGCCAGCCGCGTACATAATACAATAAAAGGGTCTCTCTCGAATCAATGCGCGCCAATTACTCGATCGGCACGCGCGAGCGCCTTTTTCTCTCTCATCGCTGTTGGCCTGCAATATGTATACGTATAGATTTTTTTGCTTCGAGCTCACACACACATTCGCGATTCATTAAGCAATCGAAGGTCCGGTTTATTCAGGTACTCGCCGCGATGTATAACGAGCGTCACACTTTTGCCTCTATTACTTTTTTTCTCCCCTTGTTCCTTTTTTTTTTCATTTTTGCTCTTCGCGCGTATACAATTCCTCGTACATTATCCACGAGCAGCAATAATAAGCGTATAAATCGATTACGCGCCTGTGTATATACGGCGTGTACGTGAGAGAACTATGTCGAGTATTGAATAGGCAGCTCGATGCTCGCGCGCGATACACACGCCGATCGAGTTTCCAAAGTTGGTTCTTCGAGTCTATGGGCAATAATCATGGCGTTCGTCATTAGTGTCAGCCTATACCGATCGAGACTATATATGTATACGAAACGCAAGGTGCACAACAACCACCACCACCGCCGCCGCCGCCGCCGACACGTACATACATCGCGTCTGTTATAGAGTGCAGGAGCGACGACCCAATGATTCTCTGAACTCGAGGCACCGATTCCACAGCTTTTGCACGCCGTCTGCATGTATATTATAATACATTAAGCCCTCGCTTCTTATACATACATACGCGAGCATATCGGAAAGTTTATTTATTCAAAATAACATGAGTATGTATGTATGCGCGGCTCGCTTATTATATAAGTCACTTTACGAACTTTTGATTTATTTATGCGATTTGATTTTTTTTCCGCACTCTGAATCGTTTATGTATGCGTATGCTCGCGTGCGTGCGATCTAAATTGAATTTCTACTTATTTCAATTGTAGAAAAAAAAAGAAAGAAAATAAAAACCATGTGCAAGCATTAGATAAGTTTGAATAAGCATCTTTGCCTAATCTAGTACTGCTACTCGCATAGTTTGAAGTTTTGTCCGATCGTACGACGTGTCGAGGTCCTCTCAAAAAATTCATATTCAAGTTCATATAATATCAGTACCACTTGATCGGGCCAAATTAAAATAAGAACAGGCGCAATTGGTACGCACACCATTTTTTTTGTTCGGTATCGCGTGTCTCTTTCATCGTCAAAAAAGAAGTTTAGGTACTTCACGAGGCTCTTTGCAAGCGCACAATATCTCGCGCTTCTTAATGTGCGCGCGCCCATTGAATTTAACTAGTTTACATATTATAAAGACAAAAGAGAGAGAGAGAGAGAGAAGAATTTGGTAACTAGTCTGGTATAGAGACTCGAGCTTTAGAATTAACGAAAAATAAAAAAAGAAGAGGAGAGCGAAGCCGTGGCCATGGGAGAATACATGCTGCGATCTTTAATTCGATTACGCGGCGCGCTGAATAATATGTAAGTATAGCAAAAATACGTAAATACGAATTGAGCAAGAAAGGCGAGAGCAGCGGCAGAGGTGGTGCTATTCAATGCTATGCAGGATTTACTTATTTTTTTCTTAGCAGTCTCTACGCACAATATAATCGATCAACAAAGCGCCGTGACAATACTCTCCTAGAATGTGTGTATAATGTATGCATTCATTTCGCGATTATTCGCACGCAAGCGGAAGTCTTGATTCGGACCTGCTTGCAGCGACACAAGGTAAAGGCTCTCGGGCTTTTGTCCTCGCGCGCGTCTGGCAAAAGAATTAAAAAAAAAAACGACTCGATCTTCGTTGATTTTTATATAATATATTATTATGTTAAAAAGTAGAAGAAGGTGGTGCTATTAAAGCCGCGAGTACACACTTGTGTAATGCTACGTATCCTTTGTTATACATAGCTTCTCTCTCTCTCTCCCTCATACACACATGCGCTATTGATCAAATTTTCTCCGTGCCTCGTGCGAGCGGGTGAGAGAGACGTAATCAATCTTCGCACAGGCGCGCCATACCTAGCGTATATATGCAAAACAGCGCGATTCTTTTCCCCGAGCCGTGAGGGCTTTTCATTGTCGCCTCTGTATATACGTACACGGCGAGACTCGGACATTGCACGTATATATGTACGCACGTTAGGACTCTTGCTTTCGGCCTCCCTCGACCTCATCCTCCAGCTCCGCCACCGGTTTCTCTCCCTCGATATGTATATGCGAAGCGAACGCGTCTAACTACTCGCGCACGCATACGAGTCATGTGTGTAGAGCTTCCACACGTTGTAGCACGGGGAGAAACAGCAGCAGCAGAAGAAGAAGGGCAAGAAGCGGCCCGTTAATTTTACGAGACGCCTCGGCGTATATGTATAGTGGCTCGTTTCACCTCCCCGGTATGTGTCTATCAACATTGCCAATCCTCTCTACGTCACGATCGAGTTTATCTATATATATAATAATAATACGTATAGGTCGTAGTGCTGTTGTGTGTGCGTGTGTGTACGTAGCCCGAGCTTCTGCTACTGACACGACTCCGATATATTCGTGCGATAGCTGCGCAAATTTCTCATGTATATATAGTAGTTCCGATTCGCAACTTGCTACATTTGATTTGTGTTTACGAATTTGGAAATCGATCACGTACTTGCAAGATGACACCCGTCAATCTTCATTTAGGGAATTTCCTCTCGCGTATTCTCTCTCTCTCTCTCTCTCTCCCCGGGTTAATGCAGGAGGTGGAGGAGAAGGAGGCAACTCCGAGGTTGCTGCCACGCTGCTGTGTGCGCTATAGCACCCGTCAAAACTCGCCGACGTTTATGGGCGCTGAGTCGCGAAAATCCGTCTCGCAAAGCTCGCACACATTCCCCCGCATGTATACGTATATATACATGAAAGCACGGGGTTCGCCTTCATATTTTAATATATAGATACGAGCTCGCTCGACTCGGAGAGATTTATCCCATGGTCAGAGAAAGATAGAGAGAGAGAGAGAGAGAAAACGCGTGGCTGGCGCGACAAGGGGTTATACGCATAATAAGGGGGTCTTTCTCCAAATACAGGAGCTGGACGGCTAATATACGGCGAGGAACGCATGTGTGTGCCCGGTAAAAAAGCGAAGATAAAAGGAGAGAGAAGAGAGCGTGGAAAAAGAAAATCGCCACCCTGGAGATATACCTGCGCGCGAGGGCCGATGTAAGCTGAAAAACACAAGCCTTGGGACGAGCTCTACTAGGCATCATCCGCTCCCTCTTAATCTCATTTCTCTCTTCGTTGCCAGCGAATACACACGTACACAGACACATCTACATGTGCACGGGTGCGCATGGGGGAGAAACGAGGCACTAGTCAACTCGGAGGTGGAGGAGCAGATATACCAATTAAAAGGCCAGGAAAGAGCCTGAGGAAAGAAAGCTCAAATCGATGCTGTATATGCCGCAGACTCGCACACACACACACACACACACACACACACATCCAAGCGCGCTCACATACGAAGGGTTAAGAGAAAGAGTATATAGAGGAGCGCTTGCCACATCAGCAGCAGCAGCAGCAGACGAAGAGAGGAGTAGAGTGGGAGTTATGGGTAGGATTAATATGCAAGGATGATGCGCGCGGCCAGTGGCTTGGCGCGCAGACATCGAGCAAGCCGAGGCAGCCAACAAAAGGGGCTCGACGACTCGCGAGGATGTTAGTCGTATACACACGGAGAATATATATTTAGCAGCTACGTATAGAGAGAGAGAGAGAGAGAGAGAGAGCGAAGCCAGGGGGTGGTGGTCAAGAGGTGGGGGCCTGCGAAGGCGGAGGTGGTGGATATTCAACGGACACCCCTATCGATTTTACAATTCGATATGCTGCGCTCTCGCGAATACTACCCACTTGTCTATTGAATGATCGGAGCTGCGACGCCAGTAGCAGCGGCGGCCCCCTTCTTTCAACCCTTCTTCTTCTCTCCATCTCTCTTTCTCCTCCTTCCTTCCTCTTTTCTCTTTCTCGTCTCGCTCTCCGTCTGTCTCGCTCGTATAGTCGGCGCATGTGTTTCAACTCCTGGCATCTGCGGCGCTCGAGCCAGGATACTCGCAACAGTCGCCTTGCTTCGATCATTTTTCGCCAATTCTTTATTGCTTCATTTTTTTTTTATTATTTTCTTTCCATCCCTGCTTTGTTTTCTCCCCATATCTCACCGGGTGAGGAAAATCTCGCGGCTTCAGCCCTTTTTTCACTCCATCTCACTCTCGAGCTCATTACGCACCGCTACCCGCACTGGTGGCTTGGATTGTTTATTTTCTTGCCCATTTTTTTGCCGCTCTTCCTCCCACCTGCGCAGTAACTCCCTTACGTAGCTGATGATGATTATTCGGCTTGCACAAACAAAAAATAACCGGGTTCGACGCCTACGCGCGTATACAGTACAGGCTGGCGCTGCTATACTTTGACGAGCGTACGTGCGTGGTTGTGTTTGCGTTAATACGCAATAGAGGCAAGTGTCGAAGTGAAGCAAAAGCGAAGGCGCTTGCGTTTAACGCCGTTGGCCGCCAAACGAGTCGGAAAAATAGCTCTCGTTTTTTCCTGCTCTCCCGTTGTCGTCGTCGTCCTCGACTCCTCGATTCGAGGGCTCTCGATAAAATCAACTTGTATACGCGTGCATACGTACACGCGGTATATAATACAATCTCTCTCTCTTCGCAGGTGCATTATAGACTCGCGTCGCGTTTTTGAACATATATACATTGTGGCGTATATCCGATAAATCGAGCACTTGTACCCACTCTGAACTCGGTAGCGGCTACAATGAAAAATCCCGCGTGCCTGAGCTCGAATAATAAAATATATAAATATAAAGGGTTGCTCGGGCTTGCTTACACGAGTTTTTATGCCGTGTAAGTGGCAGCTCCGCAGCGTGTGTATGATACTTTATTTTCAAGGCAAGTTATACTTTGCGAGCCCGACTCCGAGATAAGCCTGAGCGAGGATTTATGCTTATTACGACCATCCCAAGCATCGGCATTAGTAGCAGTGCTACCCTCCCCCTTTTTGCTACTCTCTTTTCTTTCTTTCATTATTTCTTTCTTTTTTTTTTAGCCAAACATACATCCACCCCTACTTTTATTGTGGCGAGAGACGAGTAACGGTACAGCCGCGACTGCGAGCACTCAGTCGTATAATACACATCAGATTACGCGAGGACCACGCAGGTACGTAAAGTATTGAATTGAAGATTCGAGTCGGATCCTTTCCGTCTACCGCTCTATAAGTATTGGCTTTATAATATGGAAAAAGGACGTGTCTCCCCTTGCTTTGAATTATTTCTGACGCTCATCCCGATACTGATTTCTTTTTTTACCGTTTTAATCGCACGTATATAGCAGCGCGCAGCAGCTCGAACGCGACTCGTGCAACATATTATATTAATGTCCACCGCCGCAGTAATAATAGCAAAAACTTATCGCCAAGTTCTTTTCTTTTTATTATTTTCGCGCCCTCGATCGATGATAGGTGTATTAAGTTCAGTCAAGTGCCAGTGGCAATCGCGTCTCGTAGCGAGAACGACGTCACAGTCGAGAAATTTCGCGCTTGCTAAAAAAAAAAAAAATAATCGATGCCATAAACAGTACACTGCAGCGAGTACTCAGCTATGCATTGGACGTAGATGCAAGTATTATAATGTATCGCATACAAATCGAAAAGAAGTACGAAAGCCGATTGTCGGCTGATAGTCGTGTCTCGGGGGCGATACGTATGTAAAATCGATCGAGCAGCTCTTGACACCCTGCTAGTTTTCTAGCGTCCACTTTATACTCTGCAAAACTTGCTCGTTTTTGTTCTTCTTATATACACAGCGAGGGCGATCGCTCAACAATTTTTTCTCAATTTACCCTATTTCATTATTCAAACAATCGCAGTCTTAACTCGAGGCCAATATCATTTTTACATTCGTCATCGCGCACGTGTATAAATTCTGTACATTTTTTCTTTTTTTCCTACGTGGCTTTTAATCACTGTGGATAAATCATCCGAACACTCATAAAAGTCCCAAACATGAGTATGTACGTGAGAATACTTGTGCGCGAGTAGGAGGACGAAGGGAAGAGAGAAGAATAAAGAGAGTAAGAGAAAGAGAGGAGGGTTGAAGTGCATTGGAGGTTTTAAATACGGGATATCTCGAGTGCGAGCCATTGGCAAAACACAGCATGTGTGTGAGCGTCTGTATCCGTATACGCAGAGTACAGAAATTTGGTCGATTGCATAGCAAACGCGTTCAAACTCGATCAGGCGTATATCTATCTATACGGCCCGAGCGAGGAGAGAACGAGAAATTAATATTAACCGCAGAAGAGCGCGTAGCATCGTTGATTTGCATTACGAGTTTGAATGCGCTATAGATTCTGGACGAACGAGCTCATAGAAACTCTGGACGATGCTCGCTATCAGAAGCCATATATAATATATATTAGTCGAGGCACTCGGCGGTGGCTCCGCGCGAGAAATATTAAAGCCAACGTTCGTGTGTGTATATCACGGGTGCTTGGGTGGGAAAGAGAAAGGGCTGAACTACGCGAGGAGAAGAATCAAAGAGCACTACGAGCAGAGATCGAGACATTCATCCAAGCGTGCGCGGGTAATATTCGTTAAAATGTCCACTTTCCTCTTACTCTCTTTTCGCATCTTCTTTTTTTTTCACCGCAAAACTCGCGTACACCTTTTGCATACTTGATTTTCCTTTTTCAGTCTCGTGGTGACATTTGTTCTTGAAGCTACTGCGCTGCTGTGATATTTTACGCAGGAGCTGAAAAGCTGAAAATCCGATACTCGTTAATTGACAGATCGAGCCAGGTTAAATAGAGAGCATCGAGTTATCAGAGACTTTTCTGATTTATCGGTAATCTGTCATCTATCGCCTCTTGCAATTCGATCGGGTACATGGCGCCAAAGCATAACGAGAGAGCCGTCAAAACTGCTGCGGTGGCGCAGTAGCAAGGCGAGAGCGGCAATAATGCTAAAAGCACATCGCGTCATTGCAAAATTATTATCAATCAAGCAATCAATCGATTCAATCAGCCGATGCTAGAGAAAAGAGAGACAGAGTGAGCTACTGCATTTCGCGCACAGTCGGAAATTGACTGATCTCGGTGATCTCGATCGTGCGACTATGAACGAGTGATATAGTACCTATTCATCGATATTCAACCACGCGCATCAATATTTGCTCACGGGCGAGTTCCACCTTATTTTCAACTCGGCGTGCGCTTGTATACCGCTATTATTAGCGACACATGAAAGCGGTCGGCCATGTGCCTAGACAGGTTCCTCGCCAGCCACTCAAAATATTTTCATTTTTATTTGCTTATGTACTCGCACGTGCTGCCCTTTGGCTTACACAATGCACCATTGGCAAAATATACCTTTTCTCGCGTCGATCGCTTCTCTATTCATCAGCCAATCTTAAAATTACTATAAAGCAGCAAGAGATCGAGTTCGATCGCGCATGTAACAAGGCACTCAGCGTATGAATATGTACGTGTACACACACGCGCGCGCATTTGGAATTCCAATTGCTAATGTTCGCTCACAAAAGATTGACGGATCTATATTTTTATCCACATATGCAATATTCACATGCCAGAGCTTGGGCGTATAATATTTCGTCCGAGAGTCGAGAACGAGTTTTCGGAGAGAATCGGTGCGAAGGACGCGCGACCATCACTTTGCTACGCCCTTGCCTTTTCTCTCTCTCGCTCTCTCCCTCTCTTTTGCTTGCTCTCTAGCTCGTTCTCTGCCTCTACAGCTCCCTTAAGTCCTTTTTTGCGCCTAGGCCCGTGTGCTTATACGCAGGCACAATCGATACATCGGAACGACGACGACGGAGACCTCGAAGGGGTTAAAAGTAGCAACAGCAGCGGCAGCAAGGGATCGCGCGGGCGAGAGATATTGGAGACAAATGACGGAACAAAAAACGTATTCGTGAGAATCTCGCGTGTGTATATATATATATATATGAGTACATACAGACATAAGCGTACAGGCCGAGGGAATAACTAATGCGATGGGAGAGAGAGAGAGACCCTTTCTCTCTGCTCAGACAGATACATACTCGCGCACACACACGCGCGCGCGCGCCCATATACATATTCGCCATCAGAGACAAAAGCTAATTCTCCCCACGAGACGCATAGACGCGAGATCGTTCGTTAAAAATTTTAATGTCTCCCGCGCTTTGCATACATCTATAGATATATAAACGACAAGGCATTTCTGTTATATTATATATGTATAAGCGCGCAGCTACACCGACTAGCTTTGTATATATGAAGCTGAAACAAAGTTGCGTTGCGGTAAAACAGCTTATCAATCGTATCGATCATTTGCTTTTTTCCATCTCGTTTCTGATTCTTTTTCTTCTTCTTCCTCTCATCCGAACCCAGACCAGCATGTGCCTATCTGTAAACGCTTCGGTACACGAGTGAAAGGGTTGGATATACATATATGCGGGGGAGTCTAACAAGGGGGTGGCAGCAGCAGCTTGCGTACATCGTTGAAATTTCGAGGAGGAAAAATCGAGGATGCTTTCGTGGCTATAAGAGGAGACCTTAACGAAGCTTCTCATTGATTGGTATTTTACGTAGTTTTAGATTTTATTTCTTTATTTTTGTACAATATCGTATTTTTTTCATTTAATAAAAATTTGATGATCGGCCTTGCATCGAAGAGTTAACATTTTTCGTCTGGCACATATTACATTTGGTTTATCAATTAAAATGTAAGATCCGTTAAAGAGATGAAATAATATCGAATTAATTAGCGATCGCGCGCAATAACGAGAAGTAATGGGGAAAAAATACCCAGCAATCGCGGCATACAATGTATCATCCCAGTATCGCCAACGTGGCTAATGAAATATTTAATGCTTCCGCTGCCAGAATTATTAGGCCGCTGCAATTTGTATATTTTATATAAATATCTCGATGCGCAAGGTATATAAACATATTACGAGTTGTAATAATGCACTGGATGAATAATGGAAAGTAGGAGCAACAAAAAGTGCCGAGTAGTTAATACGATGTGCGCGTGTGTAACTCGAGTTTTAAACATACAAGAGCTTGAGACACAAACTTGTAATATATTATCGACTCTATCTCTCTCACTTTGGTTATACACGAAGCTAATGGCGAGTTGTTGGAGACAAGATTTACCGCGCGCGAGTGTATATATATGTATGTAGGCGCGCGTGCACGGTAGTTAGTAGTATAGAAGTAACAAGCATGACGCAGCGATCGCGTACGTGGCGGCACACACACATACATTTATATACGGCAACGAGCTAGCTCCGAGTTTATACGTGTACTTCACTTTTAAAGGGATGCTCCGGCTTTCTCTCTCTCTTTCTATTTCTCTCCCCCTGTGGGTGAAACGAACGAAATTTCCCTATCGGCGATCAGTGTTCGATCCCCTTCATTTGCCTTCAACCCTTTTCCTCGAGGCATCGATCCATCCGCGTCGTCTCAAGCTAGCGGCAGCAGCAGTTCTCTACCCTCGCGCGAATTCGACTCTCTCTCCTTCTCTCTGATTTGTTCGCTGTACGTATACTACGTGTATACATAAACTCGCATACACAGACATATCCCCTTGGCGCACGTCGCTTACACTCCTACACACACATACACCTGATGCGTGCGAATCGAATTCCTCGGCACGAGTTTTTGACTACAGATATACAGTATACATGTATGCGCAAAGAGTATACACACGAGCTTTCCGTCTAATTTTGAACGTCGTAAAATAGCAGCAGCTTCGGCGATTTTTCACCCGAGAAAAGCCGCCACTAGCCGACTGGCTCGCAGCTGCGAAATAATATTACAGAGCCGAGAGATATCGAGAGGCCGTCATCGATCGCGTTATTATTATAATACGTGTGTATGTGCGCGGAAGCTTTTGCATATACGTTATATTCTGCGAGCTGTGCCTCCACCTTCTTCTCCTCCTCGCGAGCGAGGGTTGGTGCGGTTTACGTACAACGTATATAGTGACGAGCAGTCAGTAGCACGGCAAACAGCGGCGCTGGGTTCACGCTCGATTGAATCAATTGCTCTCTTGTGCAGCGCCTCTTTCTCTCTCTCTCGCACTCTTTAACTCAGTCACGCTGTACATCGACGCGTTTAGTACTCGCTCTAAAGCTTTTTCAATGCGAACCTATAGCTGAGACGTGCAACTGTCGATATACGTACGCACACTTTATAACGCGAATAATTTACACATAAACTGCAACTTCTATTGCCAATAATACTTGCGAGTCCGAGCATACGTATATTGTACGATATCCGTCATGGATTTGCACTCGGACTCAACGAGTGAAACAATTTTTGCCGCCGCACAGGTATACCTATATCGGCATTAAAAAAACAAGCGAAAGCACATTATAATGCGAAATATTTATTGGATTTGCGCTTCGGCAAAAAGAAGAAATTTTCCACGGAAACCGTTTACTCGCGTTGGGATTAATTGTGAAAAATATATGCTCGGTAGGTATACAACGAGCTGCTTCGAGAGAGCTGCCAATTTATGACGCGTCTATTGGTTGGAAAGGTAGGCAGCAGTACTCTTTATGTGTAGCAGACAAGTCGAAACTCGTGTGAAAGTCGAGAAAACCACCGAACTGTTAATGACGGAAGAAGCCGATTCTATGCACATGTTGCAGCATAAACACAAGCAAAGAGAGTTAGAGAGCTATAATACACATAGTAATGCAATTGCACTTTGTTGCCGGATTCTTCAACTCGATCGCTATGTATACGTATATACGGAGCTGCACAGTAGCAATGGCCAAATTGCCTTTCGAATGCGCCTCCCCACTGCTTCTGCCTGGATATATATACCGTCGATCTTGCACCGCGTGTTATGCCTTACCTGGTGCACGGAATTTTCGTCCCTCTATGTGTGTGTGTGTGTGTGCATAAACTGCATGCCTATTACTCGTTAATCGAGGGCTGCTTTTGACAGCGGATTGATCTTTACTACTCCTGCTGCTGCTGCATGATGTATTATTATATATCGTGCAGTTCGAGCTCCGGACGCGGCATACTCCACACACGCGATACAAGAATCAATCGATCTCCGCTGATTATGCCTCTATACCGTCGTATAGCAACACGTACACTGCACATTTGCGCAAAATATATCTATAGATGAAAGAGGCAAAAAACAGCGGGAGCTAGAGAGCTAACGATACAATTGACGACCAAAGTATATAAGATATATATTCTTAAAGCCTCAAGAGAAAGAGAGCGAAAATGAAGTAATCCACCCTCTCGGCTAAAGGACTTTCTTTCTTTGTGCTGTGTATATCCAATAAGTCGAGAAAGTGGCGAACTGGAAAGGAGCATCTAAAAGAAGATCGAAAGGAAAAATACCAAGGGTGAGACGAGAGGCGATCAACGAAGAACAAGAAAAAAGAAAAGAAGAAGCGAAGTATGTCCAAATGCTTGTAAGGCGCGCGCGTGTCGGCTGCTACACGTGTTCGATATATCTATAGGCACTCGCCTAACCTCGAGGCCGCGATGGTCTAAGGATCAAGAGGATGATGAAAGCTGCGGAGGAGAAGGAGGTGGAAGAGAAGTTTTTGACCTGCTTTACTCGTCGAGGCATTTGCCCCGGCCACTTTGCCGAGAGTTTCGCCGGCACCCCCTCACTGCCGCCACCGCCGTCGTACACTTGCAAGTTTTGTTTACCCCTTTGAGCACGTCGAATCGGAATACTTTGTCGAAGCGACATCGCTGCGAGAGAGATAAAGAGAGCGAGAGAGGCTATAAGTACGTTGAGAAGATAAAGAGTGATCGATCCAAACTATGGAAGGAAGGGGTCGAAGCATAACAAGCTGCTATTGCTGCTGCTCGTTGTTCAACGTCGAGCTTGCGACGAGCTTGATTTAGATAGTGCGATTCATTTTCCTTCGGGTGCCTATGTTTATACTACACGTACATATAAGGAAGCCCAAGTATACACTTGCATGTATAAAGTACAGAGTACATCGCGCGCGCGCGTCGAAAGACCAGTAATATCGGCCGTAAGGGCCAATATTACCACTACTGTGTTGCACGTGATTAATTAGACTCGAAGCGACACGCGACTTTCGTTGGCGGCATCGATCAAGTCCTCGAATCCTCCCCTCCGATGACGACGAGGCCGATTCTTTTGTTACACGCCGGGCCGATCTGGGCGCCGACGATGATTTATAATATGCACGCGCGTCTCATCGAGATCATCTTCGTCGCCTTTGCTGCACGTCCCTTTGCAATTTGTGCAGATACATTCGCGCGTGAGCTTGAAAAATTAATTATTAACTACTGCCGTTGAGCTGGCAGACTTGTTGGTAACAAACTTGGGAAACTCGCTTCCTCGAGCGATCGCCTGTATATAACGTTTTACACGTTGCGCGAGTATCGTGCACAAACTTGCCCATAGAGATCGAATATCGGACCTATTGAAGCTCGAGATAGGACGTGTCGAGCGAAACCGGCGCAAGCTTGGCGTCCGTATATAAACAGCAACCGAAGCGTGTTTATATCGGAAAACGATTTTGCGGTCTATCGGGGCTCTCTCACTCTCTCTCTCTTTCTCTCTATCGAACCTGATACCCGACAAATTGACACCTCGCTCGCGACTCCTTATAACTATTTTCGCCGATGGGCAAGGGGGGTGAGGGACAGCCCCCCCGACACAACTGTTTTCACACCTTCGGGACGGTCGCGCAAAAATTGATTATCGACCGGCTCTAACGCTCGTTCGGCGCGTCTGGCCATTTGACAAGATTATCATTCGCTCGTGTTCCTAATGAATTTGACGCGGTTTTCACACTGATACATATCGGATGTCAATTACATATCTCGCGCTCGCTCGATGCCGCAGCTAACTGCAGTGCATGTGACGTTCGGCGAGAGATTTTGCCCGCATGCTGTCATGCGCGCCTCGATTGGATTATGATACAAGCTTTTGCTGGCGCGTTACGGCCACGACGTGTATCGCGCACTCGCATACATAAACAAGCTCGCGCATCTTTAATTAACGGCCCTATTGATCGAAAACGCGAATATAGTACTGTGACAGCGCTGCCGCTTCTCTCTTTTTTTCCTTTTTTTTTGTCACATACACGTATATCGAGCTTTTTTTCGTTGCTACTTGCTTCTATCAATTTTTAACGAGCTTTTTTCTCTCTCTACTGCTCCCCTCCCCCGCTCGACCGCTTCAAACTTCCTATGTTCATCGATAGTAATTGGGTTATTAATTATTATATACAGCAGACACGGGATGTGTACATCAGAGAGCTGCACATGTTGCGATGCTCGAGTGTGTTATTTCCAGTATTGGATCGGCATATGCGCTCCAAGTTGATGGCGCGCTACAAACAGCTCGCGAATCGGACCAAACCTCTTTCGACTCACCGTATTACAAGCCGCTCCGATATTATTATCACTGGTCTTGCTTGTACACTCACCTGAAACACAAAACAACGGAATCATTAATATCGCGTGTTTATAATACACATGTAAATAAATAGCGGATATTGCATTAATTTTCTCTCATCTATTTAGCGCATGACACATATTATATATAAACGCATTACACATTATAATAGGCAGACACGTATCGCGCGTCCACATGAATAAAACAACGACCAGCGCATCCTTTCTTCGATCGCGGCCGCAAATGTGTTGACGCGCCTCGTGAAAATTTAAACTCGCGGACGCAAGTGCACACGCTTTACCTTGTAATAAATATAATGATGCCACACATAAGGCAGGGCTGAAAAGAAAGACAAGGCGAGAACAAAACAAAGGAAACAAACGAACTTAAAAATTGAAATAAAAGCACAACTATATACGTGCCAGTATACCGGAATCGCGTGAAATTCTAATCGACAACGAGTGGCCTGCGAAAGTCTGTTTACACTTGCGCGGGTGTCTGAGCTTTTCACGCGGCATCGGATATCGATGTTATATTCATGGAGAATGCGAATGGAGAGGGCGTAAAAATTTACCGCACTCGTCGTTTTTCGTTACGTTAGGTCTTGTTTACCTCTTTGCGGATCCCGTGTGTGAGTATGCACGATCGGCGATATGTGCACTCGTATTCGGCTCGATTGGTGCGTTTTTCCGATACAGCGCGCGAGTTATCGGAAGGGGGTGTGAGTGAGCTGCTGCTGCTGCACTTGCCGTGCGAACGTGCGAAAACGATATCGCACTGGAAGAGAAAAAAAAGGTGAGAGAAGCAACAACAACAACAACAACAGCGAGAATTCGACATTGGCTTTATTAGAGCCGAGTACCCAAAGCCACTCGACTGCCTCGATATGCAACGGGTGTGTATACAAACAAGGTATTATTGGCCGCGCGAAGCTTTGCATCGAACGGGAGGCATATTCATACATAGCCAGTCGTTACCGCTCGAGCTAGGTGAGCATGTATCAAAACGGAAAATATCAAACCAGTGACTGTTACTGCTGCAACTGCGTGTGTGAATTAATCTGGCTGTTAGAGTTGTCGATGCGTATACATAGGTATGCAACGCGTGCCCGACTGCGCGCGTCTTCTATTTTTAAATCCCCCATCGCTAGAGTCGCTTCTCTCGCTCTCTCTCTCTCTTCTTCGCTTTGATATTCCATTTTTCTCTCTCATTCGCTCTACGGCGGTATAATGTAATCGAGAGTTGCCGTCGCTGCTGCTGCGCGGGGTGCGCAAATGCAATGAGAGAAACAAAAAGTAATCGGGCGCGCAGCTCGATTCGTATAGCAGCTCCGTATGCACGACAGGAGCTGTGACACCGCTACCGCTGCATCATCGGCTGCTCCCCGCACTCGCCCACCCAGCCGACTGCACACTTTCAACGAAAGGCTTGAGTATTTCTCGGGTAATAATTGCCGGATGAGAAAATCAATATTTGCCCGGTCTATGTGCGTGTGCATGTGCGCCGCGTGTTTTATATGTAAGTAAGAGAAGTAGGCTTTGATTCTCTCTCCATTTCTCTTTCCATGCTTCTCTATACCCCTTTTCAAAAGAGAAAAAACGTAAAGCGTGAGCGCGAGTCGATGGAAAATCCATTGGATTACCTGGAGTTAACACTGCACAAACAAACGATAGAGAACGAGAGAGAGAGTTTATCGGCACGTTAAAAATCTCGGCCCTAACTAAGAATAGGTTAGGTGTGCGAACCTGTACGTGCGTATGGCTATATACGACGTGACGAGCTCCGGGAGCGCCGAGACAGGTGTGAAGATAAAAAGCTACGAGATTTTTACTCGCCAGATTATTTTTGCAACGCGTAATCTCTTCCTTTTCTCCCTTTTTTTTATTTTCAAATAAAACAACAAGCCGATCAAATCGTCGACACTTTTACGAGGCGCTCGAGCTGGCGCGCGGGCGCAGCAAAAAGTCAGAAAAGACCGCGAGAGTCGACTGTTTACTTTCTTTCGCGCGCTCATACACGATATATATACGCGCGTTTATTGCTTTATAGCGCGCGAGCGGCTACAGGGAGTGAGAGGAGGCCTTAGCCCGATCGGAAAATGTGTATTATGCACGTGACCGAATGTGCTCTAGGCGTATGTGCGAGCTGGCTTCGGTTACTGCAGCACACACTCATATAGCTTGTAAACCCATAAAGAAATCTGATATAATAAATAGCATCGGGCTGGCAAATTTACAATATCACGGGTGGGCTGTAAAAAAGAGACCTGGCCGCTCGCGAGACGAGGAGGAGGATGCTGCTGCTGATGGAAACGAGAAAATTAAACAAAAGCTCATGGAGTATACATGCGAACTTTACGATCGGTCGATGCTGGCGTGTGGAGAAACAAAAAGAACTGCGAAATAATTCCTATCGTATACGTATGTGCTATATATACGTAAGTGAGTGCGGCGAACTCGGCCGAATTGGAAAAATTCAAATATCTCACGTCCTTTTGAGTCACTGCGCTAATCTACTCGATATATAAACGCGCGCGCTTGCGCCTACGTATACGACACCAGCGTATACACACGTTTATGCCGTTTATAATATAGCTTGAGCGCACAAAGCCCTAAAGTCTTTTTCCATTGAGAGATTGATTGTAAAATTGTGCGTGTGTGGCGAGCTCTAAGCTCGCCAGTGGCCAACGGCTACAAACACGACTATTATACATTTATGTACGCATTTGCGAACTGCCTAAGCGTAATCTTATATCAATCATCATATTTGAATTGAAATCTACAGTCTATAGAACGATGAGGTATAATGGCGATCGTCGTACACACATACGCACGCACACTTACGCGATGGAAAAACATCGTGAGTTTATTAATAACTTCCGGCCTGAAGATTATTATTCGCTTCGATCTATCGTCAGCATCCGCCATCAAAGTGTTGTGCTGCTGCTGCTGCTGCCATTGCGAGTATGGACGATCGTTTAAGTGTGTTAACAACGTTGAAAGAGTAGCGGCGGCGGCGGCAAACGAGTGATTGATTGCCGTTCGTGGCGAATATATAGGCCTTCCTGACATAATGCTCTCGTTTACGCGCGTACCCACCCGCACTTGTGCGCGGGCAAAAGACGAGCGAGCGAGTCGATAATGCCCGGATAGACCAACTTATAAACGCAATATCTATCGGTTCGATATGCGCGTGTAACAGCCGAATATCGTGAATTATTGAGTTCTCATATATACGCACACACACATAAGTAAATTCAGCTACTGTGTATGTACGTGTGTATTGTAATAGCTGGCGCAAGTTGGCTTGGAAATATACATGTATGCATGCTATATTATATATGCGGGTGCAGAATAGCGGAGCGATTGGTTACAATGACCCCGCATATAAGTATATAATACACACACGTACACCAAGCAGACAAACGTTCTGCTCGCAAAGTGACTGAGAAAAATAAAGAAAAGAAATCATATTATTGGCTGTACAGATCGAGCATCGAAGACACATATAATATCAGTTGCGAAGAAATTACGGCAACCGAACTCGATACACGATCGACGTCGATTTATAAATCGTTGCGATTCGAGCAAAGATTAGTCGGTTGAATCAGTTCGGAGGAGAATCGCCGAGAGAGCGAGAGAAGCAAAAAAACGAGATGAGAAAATTTGCGCGACAAAAATGCGTCTGCGCGCGAGAGCCAAAGAGCGAAGATCAAAGTCAAGGCGTACGGTCCGCGAATGCACGAAGCCGGGGGACCCTTCGCGTACATGTATAAGAAGTTATTAGAGAAATGTAGAAATAATTATCGAATTGCCCCGTTGCGAGAGCGCAACGGTGGCCGATTCTTTTCCCCCCCCTCTCTCTCTCTCTCTCTCTCGTTCTCTCGGATCATCCTCGACGTTCGTCGTCATGATCATCATCGTCAGCTAAAGGAGAGAGAGAGAGAACGATCAGTTTTTTCGATGACTTGTCTCTGTGGCCGCTGCTACCGTGTGGTGACCGCGAGGACAGAAACCGTGGGAAGATAAAAGAAGGCGATTAGTGTCATTTGGAGAATGTGACGCTGCCGTGCGCTCGCACACACACACATACACACGCGCGCGCACATACATATAGACGCACCGACACAGATGCAGTTGTATGTGTGTGCATTATACACTTTGCGGCCGCGTGTTTTTGCGCCGCGTGCTCGCGTCTCTCTCTCTCGCTCGCTCGGAGTCGTCGACTCCTCAGCATTTGATACACACGCAGCAACAACAACACACTCGCACCGCTGGCATCCCTGGCATTGGGCCTCTTGTCTTGTCTGCATTATATCGACGTCGCTCTCACGCCCAGGTGACGAGTGCCCGCCGCGTACCCTATATATAGCTGCCTTCGTGTTATATGCAGCATATAATATGTGTATCGTGCTCGCGCGTCTACGCAATATGACCGGCGCACTTATCCTCCGATTTAGCATAGAATTGGCCTAGCGGGAACACTTTCTCCTCTCTCTATCTTTTTTTTTTTTTAAAGACGAGAGAAGCTCCGAGTGCATTAGTTGTTGTTAAGATATGGACGCGCGACTCAGGGCGTTGCTAGCGCTCTTGCTGCGTGCTATTAGCCTCAGGGGCCTACTCCACCGCTAACCGAACTTTTATTTTATTTTTTTTCTTGGGCTGTAAAATTACTACCTCTCCCCCCGATTTACTGCATTACTTAGCCGAGGGAAAAGTTATATGTACGAAAATTCGTAGCGAAGAAATCATTCGGTCTGCTTGCTATCGATAGCAGCAGCAGCAGCAGCAGCAGCAGTGGTAGAAGTGGCAGCTCGAGCTTTGGTATCATCGGCCTGGCGCTAGTACTCGACGCCCGTTAGAACTAATGAATTTAATCAGACTCGAATAAGAGATACGATGGATATACATATATATTCGCTCTCGGAATCTCCCTTGAACCGCCGAGTCAAGCTGTAGCAGCGGCACAAGGAAGTAGTCAAACGATTATTGAAGATTGGATTTTTAAATTGAAGATGTAGCAGTAGTAGTGGCAGCGGTAGTCTACCGGCAGCCGAAGAAACGACTATGTACACTCGAATACTGCGGGGTCGGAAGCGTGTATAGTCGGGCAGGGCGAGCAAGTCTCATTCTTAAACGTGCACGCGTCTCCGCGCTTTGGCAAAATTAGCATATCTCGGGGACGAGAGCGAGCTTGCGATATAGATATTTCTCTGAGCTGGCTGCTCCTTTGGATAATTGAATTATTCTTAAATTCCCATATAATCAGGCGAGAATCACCATTTAGCGTCGAAGCTCGGAGGCGGGCCCTCTGCGCGTATGTATACATCTCCTTATATATATACGCGTATTATACGTGCAGCTGCGCAGCGATATCGGGAAAGTTAGATAGGTCCGCTCGTCGCGCGGTACTTGTACGTGCTGCGACCCGTATATATATTGGACACGATTAATTTTCTGCAACGTTACACCAGCCCACCGCCACCACCTCCAGGAGTTGCCCTCTCTCTCTCTCATGGTTCGATGCTCTACTGTGTATTTGTTTGTGTGTGTGTGTTTATGTGCCTTATGTGTCGCCGCCGCCACCACCGCCGCGAGCTTGTTATCATCTAGGGATCTTTAATTGGAATAGTCGATCGTCAATCTTCGGAATCCTCTCAATTTTCTCTCGCCGCGTAAGCCGATACGCGTATACGTACTCTGAGACGCCCGCGATACGGCTCGATTGATCATTCAAAAAGTGCCCGAGCTCGTGCAGCTATATTATAATATGGATCGGCAGCTATATTACGTATACATGAGGCCGTGTATCGCTGCGTATAATACAATAACACGTATAGCTCGTGCGAGTGTATGTGCATGATACTCTATGCTCGATGACAGTGTATATAGTTGCAATCAGTGGCTATATGGGATCGCAAATTCGAGTCCACCCCCGCACGTCGTCGCATGCTTCGCG